>NW_028317983.1:6928125-7082500 GCF_062004578.1 Staurois parvus
TTTTTTTTTTATAAAAAAAGTCCAAAAACACTGATTTGTTTTACTACATTTTGCTGTGTTTTACTGCATTAGCGTGTTTTTACAGCTAACAAACTCCTAGAAACCCACTAGTTGTGGGGTTTTTTTCCTGCCAAAAAATGCTGATGAAAGCCTATGTGTGCATGGACACATAGGATAACTTGCTGGGGGGTTTACTGGCTGTAGAAAAAAACGCCAAAAATGTCCAGTGTGCATGAGGACTTATTGCTGAAGAATTATATCTGTAAATAAATTTGGTGATATTCACACAGTGGAGTGTTGCAGATCTCGTTCCCTAGTTAACAGAACCACATGCCGAAAAGTCACTCTTACCTGCCGTGTGTATGGAATGTGATTTCACAATGAACCTAAGGAATTCTAACAAGTGCCAACACTGTCCCCTATGACATGGAGCGTGTTCATTTCCCATGGACTGGCAGTGATAATCAGCCCCAATGACTTGAGCTTGCCAGGTTTTGACTTGCACAGTGTGTGGAGTTTGTTAAATCTGTGCCTTTTCCCACACTGAGCAGTTCCCTTTTATTTCTATATTAAAGCTGAACTCCGGGCAGACATAAAAGACTAGAAGAAGATGATCCGCAACTACATGCACCAAATATCTTCACATTTATTAACCACTTGCCCTCCTGAGGATTTCCCCCCCTTCCTGGCCAGGCCATTTTTTGTGATACAGTGCTGCGTTACTTTAACTGACAACTGCGCGGTCATGCAACGCTGCACCCAAATGAAATTTATGCCCTTTTTCCCCACAAATAGAGCTTTCTGTGGTAATTGATCGCCCGTGCGTTTTTAATTTTTTGTGCTATAAACAAAAAAAGACCAACAATTTTGAAAAAAAAAAACAATATTTGTGACTTTTTGCTATAAAACATGTCCAGTAAAAAATTTTTTTAAAGTCTGGGGGGAATTGACTGTCACTGCTAATAAAAAGCACTGACACTGTACTAATGGCACTGGGCAGGAAGGGGTTAACATCTGGGGCGATCAAAGGGTTAACTGCGTGCAGTTTTACAAGATGTGCTACGTGTGTTTTACTAGGGACACATGCTGCTGTGTATTTCTGTGCTGTGCAGAGAAATAAACAGCAGTATGTTACTGCTGGCAGAAGAGAGACCTGTGTTGTTTACACAGAGGTCTCTCCCCCATTGGTGATACTTTGCGATTACCAGCTGTCAGTGGGGAATCTCTGGCTGGGACCCGGTGATCAACAGCTGTAGCCGCCAATGGCAGCTTGGGTAAGGCGGCACGTGCGACCCCTACTCGGAAGAGCAAAAACTTGCATTTTGCGCAGCCCTGCCGCCCTGTAGCAGTAGTTCTGCTATAGGGTGGTAGGGAAGTGGTTAATACTCCATAAAAGACATTTGTGCTACAACAGATGTTAACGTGTTTCAGCCATGTCGGCCTTGTTCACAAGGTTTATGAACAAGGCCGACATGGCTGAAACGCGTTTACATCTGCTCTACCACAAATGTCTTTTTTGGCGTTTTTAATACATTTGAAGATATTTAAAGGGTAACTTCATTTTCGTGAGAAAAAAAAGAAATATAGCGTTTTACAATTGCAACTCAAGTCATATTCTGAGTGAATGTCATTAAGGGATAAGTTAACCTTTGGGAACATGTGACATGTTCCACACATTTTTAGGGTGGAACATGTCACATGTTCCCAATGCTGCAGCCGCTGCCTGCTCCTCCCTCTGACAGATAATGTGGGGAGAAGTCTGCCCGTACTATCTGTCAGATTTGAAAACAGACCTGCCAATTCTGATGTTCAATGGCAAATGCCAATCGAGCTCTATGGTGCCAAGCAGTGATCACAGGGCCCACTAGAGGACATCAGGTCCTGCTGATGGGTTAAGGACCTTCTACAGCCCTGTTGAGCTCTCCTAGAGTAACTGCCTGTCTCCTGGAATCTCCTCCATGCTCTTGAGACTGTGCTGGGAGACACAGCAAACCTTCTGGCAATGGTACGTATTGATGTGCCATCCTGGAGGCGGTGGACTGCCTGTGCAACCTCTGTAGGGTCCAGGTATCGCCTCATGCTACCATTAGTGACACTGACCCTAGCCAAATGCAAAACTAGTGAAAAACAGTCAGAAAAGATGAATGAGGAAATGTCAGTGGCCCTTACCTGTAAAACCATTCCTGTTTTGGGGGTCATATTGTTGCCCATCTAGTGTCCTGTTGTTAATTTTGTTAACACCAAGGCAACTGGAACTGATTAACAACCCCCTCTGCTACTTAACTGACCAGATCAATATCCCAGGAGTTTCATTGACTTGATTCTATACTCTGATTAAAAAGTGCTCCTTTAATTTTTTTGAGCAGTGTATATCATCTGCCTAAAGGCCTACTATCCCCCATAGGTATTCCTTTAAATTATTCAGATTTTTTAAATCTCAAGGCCAGCGGTTTTATTGCTACAGCAAAGATATGGGGAGATAATGGGCATCCTTCCCTTGTGCTTTATTTTGGGAGATAGTAATCCATTCATCAACAAATTTGAACACGGCTGGCTATGAGTTATAGTAGTCCACTTTCAAAATTTTTTGCTAAACCCAAAATGTTCCAGCGTTTTCTGTAAGAACAACCATTCGATAGAATTGAAGGCCCTAACTGTATCCAATGATGCAAGTGCACATGTCTCTGGCATACACTATATTGTCAAAAGTATTGGATGGCCTGCATTTACAAGCACATGACCTTTAATGGCCTCCCAGTCTTAGTCCGTAGGATTCAATATTGAGTTGGCCCCGCCCTTTGCAGCTATAACAGCTTCAACTCTTCGGGGAAGGCCGTCCACAAGATTTAGGAGGGTGTCTATGGGAAGGTTTGACCATTCTTCCAGAAGCACATTTGTGAGGTCAGGCACTGATGTCGGATGAGAAGGCCTGGATCGCAGTCTCCACTCTAATTCATCCCAAAGGTGTTCTATGGGGTTGCGGTCAGGACTCTGTGCAGGACAGTCAAGTTCTTCCACCCCAAACTCGCTCATCCATGTCTTTATGGACCTTGCTTTGTGCACTGGTGTGCAGTTATGTTGGAACATGAAGGGGCCTTACCCAAACTTTTCCCACTAAGTTGGGAGCATGAAATTGTCCAAAATGTCTTGGTATGCTGACGCCACGGGCGGACTGACAACTCACGGGGCCCCGGACAATAGGGGATCATGGGGCCCCTGTGTCCTTGCCCAAACTCAAAAAAGCCTATGAAAAAGGTACCAGGGGCATCTCATGGGGCCACCTACTGACCTCGGGCCCTCTGGTAGTGCCCGAGTTTCCAAATGGTCAGTCCGCCCCTGGCTGACGCCTTAAGAGTTCCCTTCACTGGAACTAAGAGGCCAAGCCAAACCCCTGAAAGACACTCCCACACCATAATTCCCCTCCACCAAACTTTACACTTGGCACAGTGCAGTCAGGCAAGTACCGTTCTCCTGGCAACCGCCAAACCCAGACACGTCCATCGGATTGCCAGACAGAGAAGTGTGATTCGTCATTCCAGACAACACGTCTCCACTGCTTTAGAGTCCAGTGCTTTACACACCGCATCCGATGCTGTGCATTGCACTTGATGATGGAAGGCTTGGATGCAGCTGCTTGGCTATGGAAACCCATTCCATGAAGCTCTCTATGCACTGTTGTTGTGCTAATCTGAAGGCCACACCAAGTTTGGAGGTCTTTAGCTATTGACTCTGCAGACAGTTGGTGACTTCTGCGCACTGTGCGCTTCAGCATGCACTGACCCCGCTCTGTCATGTTACGTGGCCTACCACTTGGTGGCTGAGTTGCTGTTGTTCCCAGTTGCTTCCACTTTGTATAATAATTTTGCACTTCCTCCTCTGTGATCTCTTTCTCCAGCAGTCTAGCTTGTTTCTCTGTCAATCTAAGGCATTCTATTTCTTTCATATATTGCTCCATTTCACTCTCTGTACAATTTAATCTTTTCATATACATGGAGACATAATAAGCTCGAAAGAGCAGGGCCCTCAATCCCCTCATGTTTTGCATTGTATTGGTATTGTTCTGTCACATGTTCTGTCCCCCTTTGTAGTGTACAGCGCTGAGCGAACTATTGGCGCTTTATAAATACTGTATAATAATAATATTCATAGAAACATTTGGGTGTCTCAGTAACCGTATACACCATCTCCCCTACTTTATTCCTCACCTTAGGAACAGCCAACGTAGCTGTTGTTTTTTTTTTTTTTAGCTATAAATGCTAGTAACCAATTAGCTTGACTCCCTTGTTCATATTTCTGGTAATTCTGAAAAAAAAATATTTTCCCATTAGCTTCCATTTGTATCTTATATTGCATATATTTCTCCCATCTTTCTTTGTTTCTTAATCTCTATAATCAGCCTCTGCTTGAGCACACTTTCCAACTCCTCTTCTTCCTATCTATTGGTTTTCTTAATATATTGTTGACTTCAGGGTTACACTTAAATATGCTTTTAATGTATCCCAGAGGGTCCCATCTATTGGAGATTCTCTGAAAATGTGCTGCACAAAATGACCACTAGAGGGAGTGCCCATGTAACTACACTGCTCAAAAAAATCAAAGCAACACTTGAAAACCCATCAGATCTCAATGGGGACAAATCTGCTGGATAGCTGTACTATGGAGTGGGTAATGTGTTAGGAATGTAAGGATGCCCCATCGTTTGATGGAAATGAAAATGATCAACCAACAGAACATTGAAAAAATTATGCAGCAGGCGAGTCCATTTTGGTGAAATGTCATTACAGCAACTCAAAATTGTCCTCAGTATTTTGTATGGCCCCCACGTTCTTGTATGCATGCCTGACAATGTCGGGGCATGCTCCTAATGAGACAATGAATGGTGTCCTGGGGTATTTCTTCCCAGATCTGGACCAGGGCATCAGTGAGCTTCTGGACAGTCTGAGGTGCAAGCTGGCGGCGTTGGATGGACCGAAACATGATAACCCAGAGGTGTTCTATTGGATTTAGTTCAGGTGAGTGTGGGGGCCATTCAATGCCATCAATTCCTTTATCCTCCAGGAACTGCCTGCATACTCTCGCCACATGAGGCTAGGCATTGTCATGCACCAGGAGGAACCCAGGACCCGCTGCACCAGCGTAGGGTCTGACAATGGGTCCAAGGATTTGATCCCGATACCTAAAGGTAGTCAGGGTGCCATTGTCTAGCTTATAAGAGGTCTATGCATCCCTCCATGGATATGCCTCCCCAGACCATCACTGACCCACCACCAAACGGTCATGCTGAACGATGTTAAAGGCAGCATAACGTTCTCAACAGCTTCTCTAGACCCTTTCACGTCTGTCACATGTGCTCAGGGTGAACCTGTTCTCACCTGTGAAAAGCACGGCACCAGTGGTGGACCTGCCAATTCTGGTGTTCAATGGCAAATGCGGATTGAGCACTATGGTGTCTGGCAGTAAGCACAGGGCCCACTAGATAACCTCAGGCCACCCTCATAAGGTCTGTTTCTGATTGTTCGGTCAGAGAGATTCACACCAGTGGCCTGCTGGAGGTCATTTTGTAGGGCTCTGGCAGTGCTCATCCTGTTCCTCCTTGCACAAAGAAGCAGATGCTTGTCCTGCTGATGGGTTAAGGACCTTCTACTGCCCTGTCCAGCTCTCCTACAGTAACTGCCTGTCTCCTGGAATCTCCTCTATGCTGTGCTGGGAGACACAGCAAACCTTCTGGCAATGGTACGTATCGATGTGCCATCCTGGAGGAGTTGGACTGCCTGTGACACTGACCCTAGCCAAATGCAAAACTAGTGAAAAACAGTCAGAAAAGATGAATAGGGAATAAAAATGTCAGTGGCCTCCACCTGTAAAGCCATTCCTGTTTTTGGGGTCGTCTCATTTTTGCCCATCTAGTGCACCTGGTGCTAATTTAATTAACACCAAAGCAGCTGAAACTGATTAACAGCCCCCTGTGCAACTTAACTGACCAGATCAATATTAAGTTGATGTTATACTCTGATTAAAAAGTGTTCCTTTAATTTTTTTGAGCAGTGTATATACACTATATTGCCAAAAGTATTGCCTTTACATGCACATGAACTTTAATGGTTTCCCAGTCTTAGTCTGTAGTGTTCAATATTGAGTTGGCCCACCATTTGCAGCTATAACAGCTTCAACTCTTCTGGGAAGGCCATCCACAAGGTTTAGGAGGGTGTCTATGGGAATGTTTGACCATTCTTCCAGAAGCACATTTGTGAGGTCAGGCACTGATGTCAGATGAGAAGGCCTGGCTTGCCGTCTCCGCTCTAATTCATCCCAAAGGTGTTCTATCGGGTTGAGGTCAGGACTCTGTGCAGGCCAGTCAAGTTCCTCCACCCTAAACTCACTTATCCGTGTCTTTATGGGCCTTGCTTTGTACACTGGTGCGCAGTCATGTTGGAACATGTTAGAGCCATCCCCAAATCGTTCCCACAAAGGTGAGAGCATGAAATTGTCCAAAATGTCTTGGTACACTGACGAATACCAAGTTATATGATTGGCACTGTTCCCCTTGAGAAAGTCACATGACGAGTGACGAAATGCGTCGGAGAGGAGCTTTGGATGACGTCACGACGCAATATGGAGCCGGCGATTACTACAGCGGAAGTGCACACTGACCCATATTCATTAATACCGGAAGACACACTGCTATTTAAGCCGGTGAGCATTACGGCACCTGCGGTTTGTTATTTTTCATATGGAAGGATGATTATATTGGAGGGCACACTGCTGCAGTGTTATTATAGCTAACTCCACACGGCACAGTTTCTCCAGATTGCAGAGCAATAATAGAGGCTTTATAAACTTGGTGCGGTCAGGCACCTTATACATGTGAGTGTTTGGATATATTTTTGGGTAATAAAATGTGCTTCTGGAAGAATGGTCAAACCTTCCCATAGACACCCTCCTAAACCTTGTGGACGGCCTTCCCAGAAGAGTTGAAGTTGCTATAGCTGCAAAGGGCGGGGCCAACTCAATATTGAACCCTACGGACTAAGACTGGGATGCCATTAAAGTTCATGTGTGTGCAAATACAGGCATCCCAATACTTTTGGCATTATAATGTACATAAAATGTGGTCTCAGGGCAAACGTGGGATGCTTTGTTTTACCTTGATGCGATCAATGCACAGCAAAAGCCATTACATGGTGCCTGCAACATTGCATGCAATGCCCCTTGAGCGTGTGTTTCGCTTAACTGGCTTATGGAAGAGTGGAGCGGAGTAAACTTCTTATGAACTCAGTTGATCAGTCTCAACCTGCCATGAATCCAAATTAAGAGAGTATTTTTTATTGTCATTTTTGAACGTGTAGTGACTTGGGGTAAACATAAGAAGGCATTGTTTTGCTAGAGACAGAAGGGAAACAGCATTTGGAGCCAGTTGCTAGGGTGGAAGGATCTATACCTTACCATACCTGGGGTGGTGACATGTTCAGTAATAGATTATATTACACAGGTAGAGCCTGTTACTTCTAATACGTGATGGTGTGTGCAATACCATCTGTACATACTGTATACAGCAACTGGTAACATGTCTGTATAAGCCCTCTATGTGATATAGGCTGAACTCACACCTTTGTTTTTTTTTTTTTTGCTTGATGAGTTTTCTATTGAAATCACATGCATTGTCATTTCAATACAACTACATTACAACTATGAACACATTAAAGCTGAACTTTACCCATAACAACTTGATAAAAAATAATGTTCTTTAGCAAAAAACATACATTTCACATGAATAATTATGCTACCAAAATTAGCGTGTGCTGTAAATTTCCTCCAGCATTGTTTTTGTTTATTCTTGCCAGAGATTGCCATTTTGCAGAAGCCCAGAGCCCTGAGCAGCAGTAAATCTTTAGGTTGTCTACAGATCGGCCTCTACAATTTCAGCACAGTGCTCACAAATAGACAGCAACTGCGCATGTGCAGAGCAGGGTGAGACAGTGTATTACTGGATTTTAAACAGTATAGGCACTTATTTTTAATGTTTTACATGGCTATACCTGTAAAAGGGGACTGAAGTGATCTAGCAGGACTTTTTTTTAGTAAAGTTCCTCTTAAATGTCCAGCCACATGTGTTTGGATACGCTCCACTTGATTTTAATGTAAAGTGTATTAGGAGGAAAAATGCATAGGTGTGAATCAGGCCTTACAGTGTTTATAAATGTTTTCAGGCAAGAGTCACAAAATTATTACCCAGGATTTCGGTATTGTTTAAAACTAGGCTAAATTTGAAAGATGTGTGAATTCTTGGTGAAAGTTGTGTGAAAAATGTTATAAACCCCAATTAAAAAAATTTGACAATAGACATAGCTAGGGCTGCCAATAAAATAGTACCACCTGTCTTCCTGCAGGGGGCTCGGGCACACAGGGAGGTCTGAACAGCAGGGGGAAATGGATGTAAGCAGGATGGGGAAGGGGGATCGGTACAGCCGGGAAGGAAGGGGTGGGGGTGTAACAGCAATTGCAGGAATGATGACGTGTGTGTCTCTCCCTGCAGCAACTGAAAGCAGGTTTCTCCCCCTCTCCCTCCTGCCAGCTTTCAGCTGCTGCAGGAAGAGACGCACAGGGCATCATTCCTGTAATTGCTCCCCCCCTCCCTCCACCGCGCCGATCCCTCTCCCTGTCCTGCCCACAACTGATTCCCCCTGCTGCAGGAAGAGACGCACAGGGCATCATTCCTGTAATTGCTCCCCCCTTCCCTCCACCGTGCCGATCCCTCTCCCTGTCCTGCCCACAACTGAATCCCCCTGCTGCAGGAAGAGACGCACAGGGCATCATTCCTGCAATTGCTCTCCCTCCACCACACTGATCCCCCTCCCTGTCCTGCCCACATCTGATTCCCCCTGCTGTGTGTGCCTCCCCCCCCCCCCCAAAATGCTTCAGTTTGTGAATGAACAGGAGCCTCTGTCTCCTGTTCATTCAACTTCAGTGCAGCTGAGGCTGCAGAGAAAGGAATTTAAGAATATGTGTCCTCAATTCCTTTCTCTGTCTCAGAGGTGAGATGTCAGGGGTCTGTTTAGACCCCTGCTATTTCACCCAAGCTCCCCAACAGCATTGTGAAAAATATTTTGAAATTTAAAAAATAATTGTAAAAAATATTTTAAAAACATTAAGGGCTCATCCACATGGTGTTTCTGGCCCATACAGTGTGAATGAGCAGTGTGTGCGGTTGTAGCCGTCTGTCACTCTATGAGGTTGCAGCAGCTGTATGAATACAGCCACAGGTCCGTGGATGAGTGTACATTCCTAGGTAGACTGCACTTGCATACAGACCACCCTATGTGCTTCCATGATTAAAAGAACTGAAATCCAATGAATGAAAGGGACAGTCAGGTTGTGGAGGAAAAGGCTAGATAATGTTGAATGTCCTCCAAGCTTCTCGAGAAAACCACCTGGTGGCTTCCATTGCTAGGCTGTCGGTGGCTTCTCAAGAATACCACTTAGTGCCCTCTGTTGCTAGGATGCAGGTGGCTTCTAAAGGAATCCACCTTCTGCTCTTTGTTGCTAGGATGTATATGGCCTCTCAAGAAAGCTGCCAGGGGTCCTCTATTGCTAGGATGCAGGTGGCTTCTAAAGGAATCCACCTTCTGCTCTCTGTTGCTAGGATGTCTATGGCCTCTCAAGGAAGCTGCCAGGGGTCCTCCATTGCTAGGATGCAGGTGGCTTCTCAACTATGCTGTTGTGTGCCCTTTATTGCTAGGATGCAGGCAGCTCAAGGAAGTTCCCTCCATTGCTAAGAAGCAGGTGACTTCTCAAGGATGCCACCTAGCACCCTCCATTGGTAGAATGCAGGTGGCTTCTCAATAAGGCCACCTCATGTCATCCATTGCTAGGGTACAAGTGGCCTCTCAAGGATGCAACCTAGCTACCTCCATTGCGAGCTCCTTCTGTTGCTAAAAAGAAGGCGACTATTTCTGCCTAGTATCCTCCGTTGCTAGGTCACAGGCAGGTTCTGCCTACTAGCATCCTTCAGTTGCTAGGATGCAGGCGACTTCTGCAGGAAGCTGCCCAACATCCTCCTGATGCTAGGACACAGACGGGTCATGTACCCCAATATTCTACATTTGCGTTTTATGTGTGTAAACATTAGCACAAACATTTTCATGTGTACAGGATAAAATATGCTCCATACCAGGACCTCAGGTGCAGATTTTTTTTTTTTTTTAAATGGATCTGAACCCATTGCACATTTACTGCAGCAGCTGCATCTACTGTATGTGTCCATAGAAAACCATGAAGAACACCACAATTTTCACAGCCGTATGTTTGAAGGAAAAGCTTGTAGCGGTACTACTGTGTTTATTTACTTGGGGAATGGAAACCTTCACTGTAACCCTCCCTCAATCATACACACCATCTTATTCAGACAGTTTCGACAGTAACCCCGGTCACATCAATTCATTATTTTCTGGAATTTCTCACTTTGGAACATGCACTGATGTGTATATATATATATAATAGAAAAAATGTAGTTTGAAGCCGTATAACCTTGACAACAACAATATGTTTTTTCTCTGTTTACGTAGGATTAATTCAGACAAGTGACAGGTAAGACCAGTGTAGTATCGTTGAACTGTCATTTAACCCTGTGGCTGCTGTATGTCCCAGTGTCATGTCCTCAGAAAGGAGGATCTGTGTTGTCAGGGGTTTAACAAAGAATCTCTGTAGCTCAACATGTTGTACTAACAGAGATCATTTATAAACCTAAAGCTGAACTCCGGGATAGCCAAATATTGGCTAAATACATTTGTCTTATGTATTTATGAGTCTTGGTGTGCTTTGTGTATTTCTTCCAGATCTGTGCAGTAATCCAGTGTGAAACTTTCCTTCCTGTAATAAAAAGACCGCTCACTGCTGCTCTCTCTCCTTGTGCAGGGTGACTGGTCTTGTCTCCATCCCCTACTGTACTGCCTGAAATGGGTGGATCTTCTGGAGCCCCTCCCATAGCTCTTCTCTATGCACATGCTATGTATGGCACAGTGATGATGACACTTTCTTTTACAAGGTAATATTTCAGTTTGTAAAAGGTATGTGGAGCACATAAAGTGGATTTATATCCTTTGTTGCTTTATAGCAGTGGTCTCCAAACTGTAGCCCGGGGATCAGATGCTGCCCCTTGCTTGCTTTTATCTGGCCCTTGGAGCACTAATATATCCACTGACACTAACAATGGGGCATAATTCCCTCCACTGACACCAATGAAAGGGCACAGCTCCTCCCAATGACACCAATGATGGGGCACAATTCTTCCCAATGACACCAATGATGGGGCACAATTCCTCCCAATGACACCAATGATGGGGCGCAATTTCTCCCAATGAAACCAACTGTGGGGCACAGTTCTATCCAATGACACCAACAATTGGGCCCAATTCCTCCCAATGACACTAATGATGGGGCACAATTCCTCCAAATGACACCAATGATGGGGCACAATTCCTCCCAATGACACCAACTATGGAACGTAATATTTCAGTTTGTAAAGGTATGTGGAGTACATAAAGTGGAATTATATCCTTTGTTGCTTTAGAGCAGTGGTCTCCAAACTGTGGCCTGGGGACCAGATGAGGCCCTTTGCTTGCTTTTATCTGGCCCTTGGAGCACTACTTCATCCACTGACACCAACAATGGGGCATAATTCCTTCCACTGACACCAATGAAAGGGCACAGTTCTATACAATGACACCAACAATTGGGACCAATTCCTCCCAATGACACCAATGATGGGGCGCAATTCCTCCCATTGACACCAATGATGGGGTATAATTTCTCCCAATGACACCAACAATGGGGCACAGTTCTATCCAATGAGTTTCTGTGTGTGTTTTTCCGGCAGAAAAAAACGCTACTGAACGCTACTAAAATGCTCCTAACTGCTTTTTTTCTAGCTTTCTTTTTTCCTTACGTGTACTGTAAAAACGCTAATAAAATGCTAACGCTATTAAAACACGCTATTTATTTATTTATTTCAGGTACTTATATAGCACCATCAATTTACGCAGTGCTTTACATATATATTGTACATTCACATCAGTCCCTATTACCAGCGTTTTTTATCCAACACTTTTTGTTTTTTATTCTTTGTTTAGTAGTCAAGGAATTCAACGATGCGATACAGAACATAACAGAAGAAACAATAAATGGCCCCATATGATAAACGGATCACTGGGTACTCTAGATCATGGCAGAATATCCATATATATATACAGTTGCAAGAAAAAGTATGTGAACCCCTTGGGATTACGTGGAGTTTTGCATGAATTGGGCATAAAATGTGCTCTGAACGTCATCTAAGTCACAACAATAGAAGGACACAGTCTGCTGAACATAATACTACACAAACATTAGATGTTGCCATGGTTTAATTGCACATAACATGTAAACATTCACAGTGCAGGGAGGAAAAAGTATGTGAACCTTTGGACTTAATACCTGGTTGACCCTCCTTTGGCAGCAATAACCTCAACCAAGCGTTTCCTGTAGTTGCAGATCAGACCTGCACAACGATCTGGAGTAATTTTGGACCACTCCTCTTCACAAAACTGTTTCAGTGTAGCAATATTCTTGGGATGTCTGGTATGAATCGCTCTCTTAAGGTCATGCCACAGCATTTCAATCGGGTTGAGGTCAGGACTCTGACTGGGCCACTCCAGAAGGCGTATTCTGTGCTGTTGCAGCCATTGTTTTGTTGAAATACTTGTATGCTTCGGGTCATTGTCCTGTTGCATCACCCATCCTCTGCGGAGCTTCAGTTGGCGGACAGATGGTCGTAAGTTTTCCTGCAAAATGTCTTGATAAACTCTGGAATTCATTTTCCCATCAATGACAACAATCCGTCCAGGCCCTGAGGCAGGAAAGCAGCCCCAAACCATGATGCTCCCTCCGCCATGTTTTACAGTGGGGATGAGGTTTTGATGTTGGTGTGCTGTGCCTTTTTTTTCTCCACACATAGTGTTGTGTGTTCTTCCCAAACAACTCAATCTTGGTTTCATCTGTCCACAGTATATTTTGCCAGTAGTGCTGTGGAACATCCAGGTGCTCTTTCGCAAACTTCAAACGTGCTGCAATATTCTTTTTGGACAGCAATGGCTTCCTCCGTGGTGTCCTCCCATGTACTCCGTTCTTGTTTAATGTTTTCCTTATTGTAGATGTGTCAACAAAAATGTTAGCATGTGCCAGAGATTTCTGTAGGTCTTTAGCTGACACTCTGGGAATCTTCTTTACCTCATGCAGCATTCTGCACTGTGCTCTTGCAGTCATTTTTACAGGACGACCACGCCTAGGGAGAGTAGCAACAGTGCTAAACTTTCTCCATTTGTAGACAGTCTGTCTTACCGTGGACACATGAACATCAAGGCTTTTGGAGATACTTTTGTAACCCTTTCCAGCTTCATGCAAGTCAACAATTCTTGAACGTAGGTCCTCTGGGAGCTCTTTTCTGCGAGGCATGGTTCACATCAGACAGTGCTTCTTGAAACCAGTAAACTCAAAACAGGTGTGTGTTTTTTAAGGGCAGGATAGCTGTCAGCAACACATCCAATATCATCACACTGATTGGAGTCAAGGTTGGGTCACTCCTGGCTCCAATTAGCTCTGAGAGAAGTCATTAAGCTAGGGCCTCACATACTTTTTCCTCCCTGCACTGTGAATATTTACATGTTATGTGCAATTAAACCATGGCAACATCTAATGTTTGTGTAGTATTATGTTCAGCAGACTGTGTTCTTCTATTGTTGTGACTTAGATGACGTTCAGAGCACATTTTATGCCCAATTCATGCAAAACTCCACGTAATCCCAAGGGGTTCACATACTTTTTCTTGCAACTGTATATAATTTTATTTTTTTTTTAGCTTTAACCACTAGCCTTCAGGGCACTTATACCTCCTTCCTGCCCAGGCCAATTTCCAGCTTTCAGTGCTGTTGCAATTTGAATGACAATTGCGCGGTCATGCAACACTGTACCCATATGAAATTTTTATAATTTTTTGTGACAGATAGAGCTTTATTTTGGTGGTATTTAATCACCTCTGGATTTTTTATTTTTTCTTAAACAAACCAAAAACCACTGAAAATTTTGAAAAAAAAAAATGTTTTTTCTTAGGTTTTGTTATAAAATTTTGTAAATAAGTGATTTTTCTCCTTCACTGATGTGCACTAATGAGGCTGCAGTGATGGGCACTGATAGGCTGCACTGATGGACACTGATAGGTGGCACTGATGAGGAGGCACTGGTAGGTGGCACTGATGAGCATTGACAGGCATCACTGATGGGCACTGAAAGGCAGCACTGATAGGCGGCACTGACTTGCACTGATAGGTGGCACTGATTGGCAGCACTGACTGGCATTGATAGGTGGCACTGACTGGCACTGAAAGGCAGCTCAGATGGGCACTGATATGTGGCATTGATGGGCACTGGCAGGTGGCATGAATGAGCACTGAGAGCTGGCGCTGATGGACACTGACAGGTGGCACTGCTGGGGCTACACAGATCATAAGGGCACACTGATCATTAGTGCTCTGATGATCTGTGTACATGTCCCCTCCGCGAAATGCCAATTACCGGCTCTCCTCTCCTCACGAGCTGTCAGCGTGACAGCTCGTGGGGAGAGAAATGCCGATAACCGGCATTTAACTGTTTACATGTGATCACCTGTGATTGGACACAGCTGATCACATGACCGAGCCGACATCTTCGTCTCTTACTGTGGATTGGTGATCCGCTGTGCTCCGGGAGCCGCACATGTGTAGTTAGAATGTGAGGACGTCATATGACGTCCTCCCAGAACGAGAGAACCACCTTGCGTCCGTCATATTACTATATGGCAAGCGGGAGGTGGTTAAAAAAAGAAAAAAATGATAGTGTGCATAGAGCCTAAATCTTAGCAGCACATGTCTTTTTCTGCACTTGGCAAATATCTAAAACCTCATTCAGATGGGCAGTGACACCTGTAGTCCATGAATGAGCGCCTTGTTTGAGGCTGCAAGGTACTGCGTGTTGGAACTCGTCCATGAACTCGTTCTAATTTGACAGCTGTGCACCCACATGGATGTCAGATTGGGATGAACACCGATACCCATGCAGCCACTGTGTCCCAATAAACATTCATGGACTGCCAGCACGCAGCACCTTGCAATCCAAGCCACATAAACCAAGTGGGTGTCAGCACCTGTCTGAATGAGCCCTAAAAGTCACTTTGTCATTTCAGTCCTGGCAGCAGTTTGGTGCAGAGCATAGAGCTGAACTGTGGAGGAGAAAGAGTTAAACAACATGCGTTCTATTTATTTATGAAAAAGTGTCATCACCCCGGCCAAGAATATGTCATCGATGTGACAGCTGGAACACATGTACTTATAGATTCTTTACATCTTAGTCCTCTGAAGTAAGATATTTAAACAACCTGTGTTGTTCCAGACCTGGAGTCTCTTGTATATGTATTGTTCATCACGTGTACAGGCCGAGCTCTGTTCCTGCCAATTCCTGTCAAGGGGGAAAACTGAGAATTTACCTAACCCCAAGAAAAAAAAAATATTTGTATTACAGCTTATCAGTCCTTAGATGTGGTAGCTGCATTATGCAGGCAGCACAGTAGCTAAATGGTTAGCACTTCTGCCTGGCAGTACTAGGGTCAACGGTTCAAATCCCAACCATGGCACCACCTGCCTGGAGTTTGCATGTTTTCTCTGTGCCTGCGTGGGTTTCCTCTGGGTACTCCCGGTTTCCTCCAAAGACATGCTGGTAGGTGAATTGGCTCCTGTCTAAATTGGCCCTAGTATATATATATAAAAATGCAGCGCTTGAAAAAAGTGATCATAAAACACAGTCCAGTGAGAAAAGGTGCTCCGTATATCCTAGTGCAAATGGTAAGGATTTACACTAACCAGATAGCGTAAAATTATACGCATGTGTATGTATATCCTGTGGAGTCCCCTTCTCCCCTCAGATCTGGTCAAGTGAATAGCCAGGAAAGGTAGATATCCTACGCCCTCTTGTGGTGAAACAGTGATCCAGCAGATCAGAACGATATCAAACGGAATAAACCTTCCCCCTTCACAGGAGTTGATAAGGAAATCCCTTGGGGCTGTGAAAGTTGAGGAAGCTCCTCACAGGGGACACAGGATAACACTCATAGTGTAGTAGGTAAGGTTTTTAATATGAAAAACATCAATGCACAATGAACATAGGGTATAGACAGGTGTGGATGAATACACTGACCCCTTGGTATTAAAGATGGCCGCCGGGCCTCCTCGTGGCACCGGCGGCTTAGTGTCAACGGCGTCCTAGGTCCAACTGACGCGTTTCGTGCGCACGCACTTCTTCAGAGGTGGAACAAGGACCGCCGTGACCGTCTCCTCTAACGTATATACCGTATCTGGCGCATGCGCACTAGAGCGGCGCCATCTTGCCGAAGTCCGGGCGTCCGCAATCAACCAGTGCGCATGCGCAGGTGCCATTTTACCATGGGCAGAAATAAAAGTCGGTATCTAGACAACGGCTCCTTACTAGTGGAGTCCGGGCGTCCGTATTGCGCAACCGCGCATGCGCGGGCACCATTTTGTCATATGCCAAAAGGCAGGATACCCAGCGCTGACAGAGACAAAAATGATAGTATCTAGGCGTCATATACGCTGTGGTAAAGCTGCATATTGGAAGGTATTGTGTGGGGAACCCCCTCAGGGGACATCCAAAGTGGAATAAAAAGAAGAATTAGACAAATTCCCATGGAATGTGAATTGGCAGGGACAAGGACTCATAAAATGAATAATAAACGAACAAGTGTCATAAATACGGAGCCAATAGATGCATAAGTCCCGTAAATACTCTAGTAATTAAAATATGAATTGTTATCCGGAAGGGGTATCACGCCCTGCACATAGGTAACAATCACATAAGGGGGGACGAAGCAACATGGTAAATTGGCATTATAAAACATATAAAATACCTATCACATAAGGTAAATAAACCAAAAAATATATATATATATAAAACACATGCCTATGTTCAGCAAACACAATAAAACAGATGTCATAGGCATGTGTCATAAAATACAACAACAAGAAACAAAGGGTGGATATGATCCAGTTCTAATAAGCATCCTCAATGGATGTGTGAATAGTGGGGTTGCACTTAATGTATGATAACCATACACATGTAGTAAAAAAGGAATTAAAAGTTAAAATAACATATACAGTAACCCCCCGTTGACACAAAAGGGTCAGCGTGGTTTCTAGTGTCAATAACATATGATAGGCCCTAGTGGGTTCAGCTGTTATCAATATAGCAATTGACGTCAAGCTCAACATTCAAGCCTGCGGGGTGCAAAGTATCCAATTCAAAAATATATTTGGTCTCCATCTGTGAGACCGCCCTGGTCTTAAAGGTTCCTCTCCAATGTGCGGTTACTATGTCGATGCCAACAAATCTAAGACTGGAGGGGTCTCTATGATGATGTTTCCTATAATGGAGGGACAGGGAGTGTTCCTTGTACCCCTTTTTGATGTTATTGACATGTTCACGGAGGCGATCTCTAAGCAACCAACCAGTCAATATACCTCCCTTGCTAACGCATCCACCTTTAATCCTCCACCACAGAGTAATTCTGCTGTTGGCTTATTTAAAGATCAGGTATTGAAAGACTTGAAAAATCTCCCGCCCAAGAGACTATATAAAGATCCTAAGACCAATGCAGCTATCAAATCTCTGTTGGATAAAAAAGACCTTGTAGTAAGACCAGCGGACAAGGGCGGAGGGGTTGTGATTCTGAATAAGAGTGATTATACAGCAGAAGTGTATAATATTCTTGGAGATGCGTCGACTTATCAATTGCTTCATACAGATCCCTTGCCCGGATACAAGCGCATCCTTAAGAACATTATTAAAAATGGATATGATAGTTCCATCATTAATAAGAAAGAGAAGGAATTTCTGTGCCCTAAGGCTCCCCGTCTTCCGGTTTTATATATCTTGCCTAAAGTCCATAAGAATCCATTAAAACCACCTGGAAGGCCGATAGTTAGCGGCATTGACTCACTCTGCTCAAGAATAGGCGCCTACATTGACCAGCATTTACAACCACTAGTACTCCATACTCCATCCTATTTAAAGGACACTAAGCATGTTCTCAATTCTATTAAAGATATCTGTATCCCTCCATCCGTTTTTTTGGTCACAGCGGATGTTGAGGCGTTGTATAGCAACATCAATCATAAAGATGGGATGATTGCCGCTAAACATTATCTCACACATGAGAGTCCGTTACTTTCCCCACATATTGATTTCATACTAGAACTTCTGGACTTTGCCATGTCAAAAAACTATATGTGGTTTGATAATAAGTACTATTTGCAGGTCAAAGGTGTTGCCATGGGGGCAAAGTTTGCCCCCAGCCTGGCAAACCTGTTTATGTCCTTTTGGGAGGAGGACAATATTTATGCTATGGACTGGCCCGAATTGCTTTTCTATAAGCGGTACATTGACGATATATTGTTATTTTGGCATGGTACGGAGCAGTCCCTCATCAATTTTTTCACCACCCTCAATAACAACACGGTTAACATTAAATTGTCATATAACTACAGCAACACAGAAATCGATTTCTTAGACCTCACTTTATTAAACCTAGAGGGGCATATTGCCACAAAATCCTTTTTCAAGCCCACCGATCGTAACAGCTTTATTCCTTTAGGAAGCTGCCACCATCCCAGTTGGTTGGCAGGAATACCGAAAGGACAATTCCTTAGGCTCAGGAGAAACTGCACCAGTATAGATACCTTTCATACGCAGGCTAGTATCCTCAAAGATAGATTCCTTGAAAAAGGCTATGATAAGGCGATGTTAGATGGCGCTATGGAATCAATAGCTAATACGGACAGACATGAATTATTGAGTATTCAGACTAAACCATCAAAAAATTTGGTCTGTCCATTCATTACTACTTTCTCTGCCCAGTATAGATCCATAAAACATATTATCACTAAAAATTGGGGGATCTTGAAGGCTGATTCCACTCTCTCTAAGATACTCCCGGATAAACCTGAAGTTATTTTCCGCAGGTCATCTACTCTGAGGGACAAAATAGCCCCTAATGTGGTCTCTCTGCCCACACCACCTCCCTCTCTGTTTAGCCACACTGGTTTCTATCCATGCAATAAATGCATCGCTTGTAAGTGTAATGGGGTGAGGAAGAGAAAGATAGACACGTTTGCCTCCAACCAGACTAAGAAATCCTTCAATATTGATAAATTCATTTGTTGCAACAGTAGGTATGTTGTATACTTATTAGAATGCCCCTGCTTCAAGCAATACATTGGGAGGACAACTAGGCGGCTTAGGGACCGCCTCCGTGAACATGTCAATAACATCAAAAAGGGGTACAAGGAACACTCCCTGTCCCTCCATTATAGGAAACATCATCATAGAGACCCCTCCAGTCTTAGATTTGTTGGCATCGACATAGTAACCGCACATTGGAGAGGAACCTTTAAGACCAGGGCGGTCTCACAGATGGAGACCAAATATATTTTTGAATTGGATACTTTGCACCCCGCAGGCTTGAATGTTGAGCTTGACGTCAATTGCTATATTGATAACAGCTGAACCCACTAGGGCCTATCATATGTTATTGACACTAGAAACCACGCTGACCCTTTTGTGTCAACGGGGGGTTACTGTATATGTTATTTTAACTTTTAATTCCTTTTTTACTACATGTGTATGGTTATCATACATTAAGTGCAACCCCACTATTCACACATCCATTGAGGATGCTTATTAGAACTGGATCATATCCACCCTTTGTTTCTTGTTGTTGTATTTTATGACACATGCCTATGACATCTGTTTTATTGTGTTTGCTGAACATAGGCATGTGTTTTATATATATATATATTTTTTGGTTTATTTACCTTATGTGATAGGTATTTTATATGTTTTATAATGCCAATTTACCATGTTGCTTCGTCCCCCCTTATGTGATTGTTACCTATGTGCAGGGCGTGATACCCCTTCCGGATAACAATTCATATTTTAATTACTAGAGTATTTACGGGACTTATGCATCTATTGGCTCCGTATTTATGACACTTGTTCGTTTATTATTCATTTTATGAGTCCTTGTCCCTGCCAATTCACATTCCATGGGAATTTGTCTAATTCTTCTTTTTATTCCACTTTGGATGTCCCCTGAGGGGGTTCCCCACACAATACCTTCCAATATGCAGCTTTACCACAGCGTATATGACGCCTAGATACTATCATTTTTGTCTCTGTCAGCGCTGGGTATCCTGCCTTTTGGCATATGACAAAATGGTGCCCGCGCATGCGCGGTTGCGCAATACGGACGCCCGGACTCCACTAGTAAGGAGCCGTTGTCTAGATACCGACTTTTATTTCTGCCCATGGTAAAATGGCACCTGCGCATGCGCACTGGTTGATTGCGGACGCCCGGACTTCGGCAAGATGGCGCCGCTCTAGTGCGCATGCGCCAGATACGGTATATACGTTAGAGGAGACGGTCACGGCGGTCCTTGTTCCACCTCTGAAGAAGTGCGTGCGCACGAAACGCGTCAGTTGGACCTAGGACGCCGTTGACACTAAGCCGCCGGTGCCACGAGGAGGCCCGGCGGCCATCTTTAATACCAAGGGGTCAGTGTATTCATCCACACCTGTCTATACCCTATGTTCATTGTGCATTGATGTTTTTCATATTAAAAACCTTACCTACTACACTATGAGTGTTATCCTGTGTCCCCTGTGAGGAGCTTCCTCAACTTTCACAGCCCCAAGGGATTTCCTTATCAACTCCTGTGAAGGGGGAAGGTTTATTCCGTTTGATATCGTTCTGATCTGCTGGATCACTGTTTCACCACAAGAGGGCGTAGGATATCTACCTTTCCTGGCTATTCACTTGACCAGATCTGAGGGGAGAAGGGGACTCCACAGGATATACATACACATGCGTATAATTTTACGCTATCTGGTTAGTGTAAATCCTTACCATTTGCACTAGGATATACGGAGCACCTTTTCTCACTGGACTGTGTTTTATGATCACTTTTTTCAAGCGCTGCATTTTTATATATATGAATTGTGGGACTTTATATGCGTTTTTCCTGTATGTTCAGCTGCTGCCAATATTGATGAGCGCTTACTGTATATTTTATTTTATATCTGCTTGTGGCCCTAGTATATGTCTGTATGAATGTGAGTTAGGGACCTTAGATTGTACGCCCCTTGAGGGTTAGGGACTGATGTGAATGTACAATATATATGTAAAGCACGGCGTAAATTGATGGCGCTATATAAGTACCTGAAATAAATAAATACTTGGGTCGTATTCTGAACCAATTTTTTTTAGAAAATCGGATATTTTGTGTGTTTTGTAACCCTTTAATTTCACTTTGTGTTGCTACAGAAAAGAATTTTTCTTGGCCAAGTCACAGCACATGCTCATTTAATTTTCAATTACATTTCTCGTATGATACTCCCATCATTGATTAGAAATTCATTCGTTTTTAAAAACATTTCCAACATGCCCGATCACTCAAATTCGATGGTCACTTAAAAATCGGCTGTTGCTGTGGCCCACTAATGGTGCAAAATTCTAACAAAAATTCTTAGAAAAGATTTTTGAAAGAAAATTCTTTGGAAATTCAACCCATGTATGGCCGGCTTTAGTTTTCTTTTTTTTTTTATTAGTTACATATTTACATAATTAGTCTGGCTGAAAAAAGACAAAAATCTATCCAGTTCAACCATAGAAAAAAACAAAAAAAGTTATAATCCTATACCCACAGTTGATCCAGAGAAAGGCAAAGCATGATCCAATTTGCTCCTGCAGGGAAAAAATTCCTTCCTGATCTCCCGAGATGCAATTGGATATTCCCTGAATCATCATTACCTATAAATGTTATATCCAGTTATATTCTGTGTATCCAAGAAAGAATCCAGGACTTTTTTAAAGCAATCCACTGAGTTGGCCAGAACCAACTCTTGAGGGAGTCTATTCCACATTTTCACAGCTCTTACTGTGAAGAAACCTTTCCATGTTTGGAGATTACATTTCTTTTCCTCCAGACGTAAAGAGTGCCCCCTTGTCCTCTGTGATGACCTCAGGGTGAATAGCTCTACACCGAGTTCACTATATGAACCACTGATGTATTTATACATGGAGATCATATCCCCCCTTAATCTCCTCTTCTCAAAAGAGAATACAGATGGGAACAAAGGGCAGAGTGGGCTACTGAGATGTTGAAGGGAGCCAGACCTTATCGTACTTCCAGGGGCAGCCTCGATTAAGATAGGTCAACTTGTACAGCAGTAAGGCAGCATCGATCATGGTCTCCCAGGATGACACAGCTGGAGGAGAAGCTGAGGCCCATTTACGCAAGATTTCCTTCTTGGCATAATATAACAAATAGGAGATTAGTATTTTTGCATGAAGTGGTCGTTGATCATCCTTGTGAATACCTAAAAGAGTTAGTTCTGGGGTCACTGGAAGGTTTAGTTGGAGGCGAGAATTGAGAAGATCAAACACCTCCACCCAAAACCTGGAGACTATGGGGCACTCCCAAAACATGCGTACCGGTGTGTAATAAACCCTATGAAGGAATTTCGTCAGTATCAATTCATCCCTAGAGAAAATTACCAACTTAGGACAAGCCTCCAGACAGTCATCCTAATACTATTGGTCAAGGGCTGGAATGTCAGCCTTCCAGAGATCCCACAACCACGTCACCTTTCAGAGAATCAACACGTAAGTGAGCTGCATAGAGAGCAGAGAGGCTTATTCAAGTCATCTTGATCTAACAATTCCTCAAGCGGGTCGGCTCTGGGGACAGGCACTTGAGGAAACTGCAACCGGGAAGCATGGCGCAATTGAAAGTATTGAAAGAGCATCTAGCCAGAAAGTTGGGAAAAGGGTAGCAAGGAACCATCTGCCATAATATCGCTTAATGTCTTAATTCCATATCTGGCCCATACCTGAGGATCGGGGATAGAACAAAAATGATGCAAAGTAGGGTTCCTCCATAGGTGCTGCGCGGGTGACGAATGATTTAACCTATATCTAGCCGCCCCCTATACCCGGAGTGTGGCATTGGTAGAAACAGGAAGCATAACATACATAGACCCTTTCCTAGATTGTAAGCTCGAAAGAGAAGGGCCCTCGATCCCCTCATGTTTTGCATTGTAATGTTATTGTTCTGTCACTTGTTCTCTCCCCCTTTGTAATGTACAGCGCTGAGCGAACTATTGGCGCTTTATAAATACTGTATAATAATAATAATAACAATAGACCCTGTGTTCTCTGTATACCAGATTTTGAAGCTCCGAAAGAGAGCCCAGGAACGCAACTTGAAGACAGACCACAATGTTGGAACAGGAGCCAACAGATCACCAGGCAATACATTTTAATGTAGAAAAGACATAGTATGTCTCTTCTGCATTAAAAAAATTAAAGTTTTACTATAAATATGACTTTTTTTTACCCAGAAAGGGGATCTGTACTAAAAGAAGATTTATAGGCTTCCATTGCTAACCATCTGCTGAGAATGCTAATTGCCTAGCTCTGGCTTCAGAATGTTTGAGTCAGTAAAGAAGCTTACGGTTTCGTGTCCAGATACTGGGTCAGTGAATGGAAAACTACAATGTAGAAAAACCGAAGTGTCCTATTAAACCGCACACTTAAGCCCCTCTGACAAGGGCCGGAATCTGCATGGATCCACTTGCTTAGCGGGGGATCTGACCTCTGATCCCCCTCTGAGCAAATAAAAGTTAAATTACAGCAGCTCCTGGGTAGCACTACATAATAAAATCCACAAAATACAGACTGTGAAAATTGTAGTGTCCCCTTACACTAGTCATCAATAGAAAAGTGCCGCCTTACATGGGTGGTCAGTGCAGAAATATCCTTTACATTCATGGTCAATGCAGAAGTGACCCCTTACATTGGTTGTCAGTAAGAAATTGCCCCATTGGTGATCTTTATAGGCAGGAGATCAATTTACCATTTGCTCAGGGCACCCCTAGCAACCTCTGGAGGAACTCTAGTCGAGAAAGCCTAAAGTACGCATTGGTTATAACCCCTGTCAGGCTCTTTCACCATATGTATCCTATGTTGGAGAGTTCCCTTCACTTCCTGCCCCATAAGCACAAAGGGAAGTGGGAAGAAGTCTCTCCAAAGAGAAGAAAATCCTCTTTCGATAGTCTTCGTTGCAGCATTGTCCACCTTTCCCTCTCTTTCTGCTATGGTGGCTATGGTGGCAACTCGAAATTTTGGATTATGCCTCACTTTTTTAGTCCAGATAACAATGCTTACCAGGATGAACAAAATGGGGAAATATACCCAGTGGGGACACAGACAGCAGGAGAAATAAAAGATGGTTTGCAAGATTTAACCTGAGCATACATCAAGGGTTCTCTAGCTGTTAAAATGTTTATTAGTCTTCCTCAGAAGCTTGTTTTGGCAGCAAAGTAAATTGCTTCAAAAAAGGCTTAGATGTGTTTCAAGTCTCAAAATATTACATGATTAAGGCCCCCTGAGGGCTGAAACATGTAAGATGACTGCTTTCTGGATTTTATACCCTTGTCTATACTAAATAAGTGGACTTTATGCCACGAAGCACCCAAGTTACAGACTGCATCTGTTTCACATTCAATAAGCTTTTATTAAGTTTTTTTTTTTCGGAAATACAATGCATAACCTGTACAAGTTTATAAACACAACCAATGCATCAGAATGACACCAAGAAGATATCCAGCAAATGTTAAGGGAAAGAGGAGAAAACTGGAATTGAGAATAATAGGTATTCTAATTTGCATTCAAATATACCAATAAAAGTGAATGTTGCACATAAAAAAGTGAGCTGAGCATCAGAAGTAAGCTACAAGACACTCATAGGTGGAAGACATTAGTCAGGTCCGCCTTACCAAAAAAGAAGGCAAGGAAAATATGATTGGAGGCCTCCACAGTGAGGAGTCCTGGAAAAGTAGAAGAACGAAAGATGGGGGAAAGAAAAGAGAGAGAAACAGGCTGCCAAGAACACCCTAGCTAGAGCCCTAGGGCATCGGGGGCCTACAGCAGTGGGTAGTTTGCTGTCGACATGGACAGGTGGGCATGTTGTATCAATATTTTAAAAACATTTTTGTGTATCAAGGAGAATACTGGTAAGCTTTTTGTCTATTCAGCGACAAACCTCCATGCTGTTTCTAAGCTCTTGCAATAGTTTTTTTAAGTCACCAGTAAAACCTACATTGCCAATAAAAAGTTGAGGCCTTGTGAGACCTGGGGGCTTCAAGTGTAGTAGGATATGCCAATGGCCTCTAGGGAAGGGACATGTGTTTGAAGACTTTCATCCAGAACCTGGAGTCCACCATGTGTGAAGCAGGTACCCTGGGACCGATTGCATCTGTTTCAAATGAAATATAAATACCTGCAAATATTTACAACGGACAAGATAATGATGGTTCAATGAGTTATCCAGTTGCCTTTGGAATCAGGATTAGAGCCCCATTTTATAAAGGGTTTTCCATTTTTCTCTGAGTCAATTTTGTATTTAGGATTCCAAAGGTGTTTTTTTTAACCTGGCCAATAATGAAACTACAGCTATGTAAGAACATACAAACTCTGTTCTTTTAGCGTTCCTGTAGGTAGGTAAACCCATTTAGCCACCACTGTGTGTGTGGCCATGGGGTTAGGTAAGCAATATCAGACAGTATGAAGGTACCAAAGAACACAATCCATCTATATATCCTTGTTTTCCTTGACTGAAGTATTGCTGACACGCGGCTGCCATGAAACCTCATCATAACCCATGAACCTTTACCTTAATAAAAAATGATAAAATCAAACACTTAACTTGGATTTCAAATGGCCATAGCAGCCCATTTATTAACAAAACCATAAATTAACATAAATTCTTACAACAAACTTTTCAGCAATAAAATAAATTTTGACCCTCTCCTTTTTGTCTCAGGTTCATGAAGGCCCCCTTTTTACTACCGCATTGGCTGCATCATCTACCACATTCCTATTCAGACCCCAAGCTGCAGTTACACTGGCTCAGGGAAAAATTGTTAACCCAGAAAAAATGAGGAAGGGTTGTAACAGCGCAAACACTGCAAAGTCCTGGGAAATGGTGGTATGGGGTGATCGTGGTATTAGTGGCTACTGTATGAAGAGCGTAGGATTCCGTGTGGCACTGAGGGCAAGGCTTCCAAATAAGCTGTAGCAACTTCTGTAGATGAGAAAAGGAGAGAAGCGCCTCTAAGCGCAATAAGTCTTTTTATTCAAGTCTAAATGTAGAAACACTCACATGTGTGAAGCAATCATAAGCTTAAAAACTGTGGTTAACAATTGTTAACGGTGGGGTGGTAACCCAGGTGAAGAGCCGTCATCTTACTGCGATGTGGGGAGGTCAGCTCTCGGCTGGAACAGGTTGGTGGCTGGAGGGGAACAGCGGTGAGGCCGGCCGGCGTGCACATCATCCCTCAGAGCCGGATGGAACGCACGCTGGAATGTAGCGGCGGCTTGCCCGTGATGACGTCAGATCCCAGGGTGCAGAAACACTAAATGTAGAACGCGTCGCAGTGCACCCTGGGATCTGACGTCATCACGGCCATGCCACCGCTACGTTCCAGCGTGCGTTCCATCCGGCTCTGAGGGAGGACGTGCACGCCGGCCGGCCTCACCGCTGTTCCCCTCCAGCCACCACGCTGTTCCAGCCGAGAGCTGACCTCCCCACATTGCAGTAAGATGACGGCTCTTCACCCGGTTTTTAAGCTTATGATTACTTCACACATGTGAGTGTTTCTACATTTAGACTTGAATAAAAAGACTTCTTGCACTTAGAAGCGCTTCTCTCCTTTTCTCACAAATTGTTGACCCTTCTGACAACCGATGTAGCCCGATGACCGATAGCCCCAATTGCTGTCACTTCAATAGGTAAGGTATACCCATACCAAGATGAGCCCTACCCATTGCACTCCACATACTGGTTTTACCATGCTGGCCTACATGAATGTGAGACCCCTGCACCTGCTGACAACAAAAAACCCAACCCCACCTAAAAAACCCCGCCCTACAACACCATGAACTGGTACTCGGAGAAAAAACCTAACCCCACCAGGAACCCAAAGCTCCCATACCAAACTGCCGAACCAATGACAATGGCAAAATGGGAGGGTAAGTTTCTTCTCCTCAGACCAAGCTCCCACTGACCCTGAAGGAACTCCTCCCTTCCACTAAGCCACATCTGCCACTCCCAACCGCACCCAG
The DNA here is from genome assembly GCF_062004578.1 of Staurois parvus. NCBI lineage: Eukaryota > Metazoa > Chordata > Amphibia > Anura > Ranidae > Staurois > Staurois parvus. The sequence goes on from NW_028317983.1 coordinate 6,955,439, forward strand.
ACCCACCTTCTCGACCACCAATAAGGTAAGTATTACCATCCCCTTTTAAATTAATCAATTAGCACATCTTTCTCTAGCCTCCCCAGCCAACTCAGTCATGCAGGCCCTACACTTATACTGCGCATTCAGTTCCTGGCCCTTTCTTTTTTTTTTCACAATTATGTGAACCACCATCAATTTCTCTTAATGCCTCTATAGTATTCTTTAACAGATATAATTACTTTTTAATTAATAGCAATCAAAATACCTTGTGATGAAATCTGTTTCTTATTAATACGCAAATAAACAAATACTGCTAATTAGATGTAGTTCCTGGCTTGATTTATAACACATCCTTTACGTGCAGCCATGCAGGTGTGCCGAGGAAAAACATCTATTATATAAATTTATTGCTATTTTATGTATTGCTCCACCTTGTTCATGTAGCTGCAGGTGTCACAGTTTACAAATGTATGTTCACTACCAAGGGAAAGCTCTCAATGAAGGCACACAGAGATGATGGAACTTCATTTGGATCATATCTTCTTGGATTGCCTAAAGTTCCCTGGTGTATTTTCCCTTTGACTACTAAGGATGTATCTGGTCTGCTGAAGTCATGGCAATCAAAGGGTTAAAACGAGTTCTCACAGCATAAAAATTGCACAATGTATCTGTAATTCTGTTTGAATGGCTAGAAAACCACCCAACCTTTTTACACTGCTTGGAATATGGATGTACAAGGGGCAGACTGACCATTTGGAAACTCGGGCACTGCCTGAGGGCCCGGGGTCAGTAGGGGTCCCCATGAGATGCCCCTGGTACCTTTTTTCATAGGTTTTTTGAGTTTGGGCAAGGACACAGGGGCCCCATGATCCCCTATTGCCCGGGGGCCCCATGAGTTGTCAGTCCGCCCCTGGGATGTACAGCACAATATGTAGGTTGGAGTATTGTAATCTGTAAAACATACTGCGTCTTGTTCAAAGTGAAGCAATGTAAAACATAGTTCATACAGAGAAATGCAAAATGAAGCCGTGTGGAGAAGAGAGTGTAAATCATACCCACATGGAAGAAAAATATATTTGAATATATTTTAAAAATATTCTTCCCAAATATATTGCCTTATATTTGAAATGCTACAATTTTGGCCATATTCAATATATTTCAAAATATATTTCAATAAATAAATAAATATACATAGTTACATAGTTAGTCTGGCTGAAAAAAGACAAAAGTCCATCCAGTTCAACCCTATATATATATATATATACTGCATGTTGAAATGCGTTTTTATTACATAATATACGAAAAATATTTTTAAAAATACATTTCAAATATACTGTATGTCTTTAAAAATACAAATCTACATTTTTAGAATGCATTTACAAATATATATAAAAAAAAATTTAAAATGACTTTTCTATATGTTAAAAACAAATCTGAAGAATATATTTTAAAAATACATATTTTTAAAAATATATTCTTCAGATTCATCATAAGTGAAAAAAATTATTGCCAGCACACTATGGAGCTTCAAGATAACATCCAAATGTTTATTAAAGCGATCATATCACAGCAGTAAGGTGAAACGATTCATAGCCATGCCCCAAACCTGACAAGGGGGTCCTGTGTGGCTACCAAATTTTGCACCTTATTGCTGTGATGTGATCCTCTTAACCACTTGACTCCCTTCATGAGCAAAGCATTTTGTTTTTGCTATTCAGCACTGCACTGCTTTAACTGGCAATTGTTCGGTTATGCAACACAGCAAATTAAATTTATATAATTTTTTTAACAAAAATAGAGCTTTTGTGGTGGTATTTGATCACCTTTGATTTGTTTTGTTTTTTTAATCTTTTATTATATAAACGAAACAGATCAAAAATTTTGAAAAAAACAGCAACAATATATTCTACTTTCAGTTATAAAATGTATATAAACAAATTTAAAAAATCTGTTTTTTAAATAAATTTAGGCCAAAATGTATTTACTGCATGTCTTTGGTGAAAAAAAAAAACAATATGTGTATATTATTTGGATTGTGTGAAAGTTATAGTGCCTACAAACTATAGTATATATATTTGAAAATTGATCAACCTTGATGTACTGATGAGGCCCTACAAATACCCCCCCCCAAAAAAAAGACTTAATTTTGGAAAGTTTGAGGTATTTTGTAGGAGGCATAGCAAGTTTTTTCACGATTTCTTTTACATACTGTCACCAGCACAGTACAGCATCACCATATGCTTGGTGTGGCAGGGATCAGGGACAATGACTGTTGACAGTCTGTTAAAAAAAAAAAAAAAAACTAAACAAAAGTTTTTAAGTAATTTTTATTCAGTGTTTCTGCCCATTTTTTCAACAGTTTTTCAGTTTCATTTTTCTTTTTTTAATTTTCTTTTCTTTTTTTTTACTCTTTTTTTCTATATACTTCCATCAGAGTAGTTCAGTGTCACCATAGTAACACTGTACTTCTTCTACATATCACTGTATAGAAATCACAGTTGTTGTGAATGAGATTAATTTATACCAGCTTTGTTGACATTGTGACCATGTGATCCCCAGGCCGCTCAAAACGGCCGGATACCGGGAGCCTTAATCCACTGCGTCTTGTCTATATACCCATTGCACACTTTCTTGGAAACAGGGCTCATCGGTAATGGGTGCTGCAGTGACTGCCAGCTAGATCATGGACTCATCACCAATCAATGCACATGTTCGCCAACACACCATGGATCATCAAATGTTGTCCAAAACATTTACTGCAAAAAGATTGCATCACAAAGGACAATGTGCAACGTTTCAGAGCCATGCAGGACCCATTGGCCAATGGAGGACATTTGATGACCTATGGTGTGCTGGAAAATATTTGCCTTGATCGGTGGACACAGTGGGATTGGTACACTATGTACCCCTAACCCGGAGCAGGCTGGATGACGTACACATACATGATCCCACCTGCACATCCGCAGTACATGTACTATGGGCGGGCGGCAAGTAGTTAATAAATGTTTGTGTGTTATCTTGAAGATCCATGGGGTGAAGGTGATATATGCTTTGACTTACGATGATCTCCAGCTGGTAGTTGCTACAGAACCCACTTAGTCCTTTCCTTTTCCAGGAACATTGCTAGTTGCACTGGTGTTGCACAGTTCATCTTACCCTAGGTTCACATCTGTGCGGGTGGTGCCGCTGTGGATCCGCACGAAAATCCGTGCAGCCGCACCACCCACAGAGAGAATTGCAGACCCGCAGGTGGGTGCCACTAGTTCTAAGGGCATGCCGCCTGCACTGGGAAACGCAATCGTACGGGGAACTGAGGTTCCCGTGTCGACTGCGTTTTCCAAAGTAGTGCACGGACTTCTTTCCCTGCGTATAATGGGCACGGGAGTCCATTCAAATGAATGGTCTCTTGTGCCCGTGCAAAACGCGGCCCACACAGCCGCATAGGTGTGAAACTAGGGTTACAGCTGTCAGCGCAGTGAATTATGTTTCAGGTTGGTTTTTAAGGGCTTGTTTGTGGAAGTTGAAGTTCGGGAAGGGGAGGGGGCAGTAAAAACACATATACTCTATATGTCACTGAGTGCCAAAGGTCCAAAACCAATTTTGCAGCAGGAAATATAACTGCCCCCCTGGGCGGAAGTACAGCCACTATCAAATCAGTGCAATATCAATCCTCAAAATCCATATAAGACATTCAATCTTCTTATGCTCTCACCAGATTCCTCTGATAATCATGCATTGTATACAAATAAATCTTCCCCTCCTCCACTCTTCTTCTGTCTGCTCTCCTCCTTGTGCTTCCAAATAAAGGAAAACAAATATAGTGTAGTATGTCCTCAATGTATAAAACGTGCTCTATCTCTCAGAATATAGTATATTCCAAATATTGTGCTCTTCGCCAATCACCATTAATAATATATACTCTTACCCTCCTCCATAAATTTCATACGAAACATCAATGTAAGTGTCTTCTCCATTACTCCACCATGTATCAGTAACCAGGGGTGTATTTACCACAAGGCAAACAAGGCATTTGCCTAGGGCGGCATTTTTCGGGGGGGACAGCACTGCCCCTTGGAAGAAGGGACAGAAGAAGGGATACACACGGCATGGGGACCTGGTGGGTTCCGAGAGATGCTGTGGGTTTCATGATGGTGTTTGCACTGTCTGAGTCTTTATTCCTGGGGATGTCCGGAGCTGTGAAGGTGTCTTTTTCTCTATCTCGCCATGGGGGATGGTGGCTGGTGTATGGGGGGAAGTGGTAGTGGAAGGCACGGGTGGAGAGCAGGGGTGTTCTTGGTCAATGTCAGGTTCTTTCTGCGTTGGGGATGCCAATTTTTGTGTTGCTTAGGGCAGCACAAAACCTAGATACCTCACTGTCAGTAACCATCAACCTTACATATCACGCCACCAATAGTGCTCCACCATTCTCCTTCAGGTCATGCACCTTACCCTCTCTGTATTGCATATGTGCCTTCTTAATCATTTCCATTCTTCGGTGAAGTTCTCCATTCTACTTTCTTGTAATTTCTGTGCTCACAACATGTGTATTAAAAAAATAAATATCCATAGTACAGCAGTACAATAAAAACTCTCCTTTATTGAAGAGGGCAGCTCAGTGGCTAAATGGTTAGCACTTCCGCCTGGCAGTACCAGGGTTGTTGGTTCAAATCCCAACCACAGCACCTCCTGCCTGGAGTTTGCATGTTCTCCCTGTGCCTGTGTGGGTTTTCTACGGGTACTCCTGTTTCTTCCCACACTCCAAAGACATGCTGGTAGGTGAATTGGATTCTGTCTAAATTGGCCCTAGTATGTGTATGTATGAATGTGAGTTAAGGACCTTAGATTGTACGCTCCTCGGGGGCAGGGACTGATGGGAATGTACAATATATATGTAGAAGCGCTGCATACATTGACGGCGCTATATAAGTACCTGAAATAAATAAATTGAAGAGTATATACTTACATGACTTCCGATATTGGCGTTTCATCACATAGACTTCCTTATAGGCAGTGAACATCAGACACGGCTAGATCATCGCTTTATATAGAGTTCAGTACTGCCCATACAGGAGACCTCGTCGGCCATTTTACTAATTGGAACCTATTACACAAATTAACCCCGCTTGGCATTCCATATCCATGATGCTTAACAAATAAAATGACAACAATAATGCCTAATACAGTAATAAACCATTTATAATAAACACCTAAAATATATCAATGATCGGTATTGCCACTCTGGCTCCCGTACAGGAGGTCTATGAAACAACGTCACCAGTTAGGACTGCGATATCTTTACTGCAATACCCTCAGCACCGTATATTCTGTAGGGGAGCCAGAGCGGCAATACCGATCATGGATATATTTTAGGTGTTTATTATAAATGGTTTATTATTAGGCATTATATTTGTTTTCCTTTATTTGAGAGCACAAGAAGAAGAGTAGACACAAGAAGAGTGGAGGAGAGTTTATTTGTATATAACACTTGATTATCAGAGGAATCTGGTGAGAGCATAAGAAGATTGAATATCTTATATGGATTTTGAGAACTGATATTGCGCTGATTTGCTATTGACAGTAAAAACACGCGGTCGAGCTTTGTTTTTACCTCTTCCCAAGCGCGCACACACCCCTCCCCCCTTCCTTAAGCTGTGGACCGGGTTGTACATATGCCATGGCCTCAATGGTTTGCTTTGTGGCCGCAGCAAAAATGATCCTGCCAGTCGTGTTTGGCAGACAGTAGTCTAGTAAAGACCTTCCGATCCAATGCAGAAGCTTTGCATATGATCATAAGATCTCAATACTAAGCAGAACTCATAACTGCCCTTTACCTAACCCCTATATAACCCACTTGCAGCTCTTGGGCCATGTATGCATGTTGCTCCTCATCCTATGATGTAAGCCAGGTTGGGGCTTGGGGTTGCCATGCAGAAGGTATGTCAGTATTTGCCTGGATGTACCATATACAGTATCTTACAGCAGTGAGCACACCCCTCACATTTTTGTAAATATTTTATTCTATCTTTTCATGTGACAACACTGAAGAAATGACACTTTGCTACAATGTAAAGTAGTGAGTGTGCAGCTTGCATAACAGTGTAAATTTACTGTCCCCTCAAAATAACTCAACACACAGCCATTAATGTCTAAACCGCTGACAACAAAAGTGAGTACACCCCTAAGTGACAATGTCAGGGATGCCCGTGTGACCAGAAGTGTGTGGACTGACACAGGGAAACATAGGCTTCAGATATAGTAAATAATATAATTTATTGAGACTAACAATACAAATATAAACGCAGTGCACCAAACCCCAAGCTAACACAAATACATACAACAAGGTGAAACAAACCCAAACCTAAACTGATATAGATACACAGGTACATACACATATAGAGCACATCGTAGTCAGGCAGGCCGGGTCGAAAACTATCGGGCAGGTAGGTACAGGAGGAGCAGGCGGAGAGAATGGTCAGGGTCACAAGCCAGGGATCAAACAGGAGAAGTCAGCAGAGGTCAGGATCAGGCAGGGTCGGCAACAAGTCAGGCAGAAACAGGAACAGGAATGCAGGTTACAAGATACAGGGGCCCATGGAAAAACACACACCAAGGCACAGACTGCAGGTCTGGCCATCCCTTAAATACACCACCTGCAATCAGCCCCAGGTGATGGCTAATTGCCGAAGTGAACCTCTGGTTGTTGAGAGCACCCGCTGGCCAGCCCTGGTACTGCAGCCCACAAGGCAGGTGAGTCCCACCACTATTGGCAAGTCCATTCCTGACAGTACCCCCCCCTCAGGACGCTCCAAACAGTCCTAGCTGGGCAAAATGTTCCACCGCCCGGGTCCGGTGACTGGCAGGATATCAAAGACTGGCACATCGGGCTGGGCACCGGACGGAGGCACTTCGAGCTGGGCACCGGACGGAGGCACTTCGAGCTGGGCACCGGACGGAGGCACTTCGAGCTGGGCACCGGAAGGAGGCACTTCGGGCTGGACACCGGACGGAGGCACTTCTGGCTGGACACCGGACGGAGGCACTTCGGGCTGGACACCGAACGGTGGCACTTCGGGCTGGGCACCGGACGGAGGCACATCAGGCTAGACGCCAGATCACCAGGCGGAGCAGCGGGCACCGGGCCACCAGGCGGAGCAGCGGGCACCGGGCCACCAGGCGGAGCAGCGGGCACCAGGCCACCAGGCAGGGCGGCAGGCATCGGGCCACCAGGCGGAGCGGCAGGCAACGGGCCCCCAGGCAGGGCGGCGTGCACCGGGCCCCCAGGCGGAGCGGCGGGCACCAGGCCCCCAGGCGGGGCGGCGGGCACCGGGTCGTCTGGCAAGACTGCAGGCACCGAGTCGTCTGGCAAGACTGCGGGCACCGAGTCGTCTGGCAAGACTGCGGGCACCGAGTCATCTGGTGGAACAGCAGGCATTGAGTCGTCTGGCAAGACTGCGGGCACCGAGGCGTCTGGCAAGACTGCGGGCACCGAGTCATCTGGCAAGACTGCGGGCACCGAGTCGTCTGGCAAGACCGCGGGCTCCGAGTCAACTGGCGGAACAGCGGGCACCGAGTCGTCTGGCAAGACTGCGGGCACAGAGTCGACTGGTAAGACAGCGGGCACCAAGTCATCTGGCGGAACAGCGGGCATCGAGTCGTCTGGCAAGACTGCGGGCACCGAGTCATCTGGCAAGACTGCGGGCACCGAGTCAACTGGCGGAACAGCGGGCATCAAGTCGTCTGGCAAGACTGCGGGCACCGAGTCGTCTGGCAAGACTGCGGGCATCGAGTCGTCTGGCAAGACTGCGGGCACCGAGTCGTCTGGCAAGACTGTGGGCACCGAGTCGTCTGGCAAGACCGCGGGCTCCGAGTCGTCTGGCAAGACCGCGGGCACCGAGTCGTCTGGCAAGACCGCGGGCTCCGAGTCCACTGGCGGAACAGCGGGCATCGAGTCGTCTGGCAAGACTGCGGGCACCGAGTCGTCTGGCAAGACTGCGGGCACAGAGTCGACTGGCAAGACAGCGGGCACCAAGTCATCTGGCGGAACAGCGGGCATCGAGTCGTCTGGCAAGACTGCGGGCACCGAGTCATCTGGCAAGACTGCGGGCACCGAGTCACCTGGCATAATAGGATCATCAGGCTGGATCAGTTCATCAGGCTGGGTAGAGACATCAGGCTGGGTAGAGACATCAGACTGGGTAGAGACATCAGGCTGGGTAGAGACATCAGGCTGGGTAGAGACATTAGGCTGGGTAGAGACATCAGGCTGAATTGTGGGTGCCGAGGCACCAGGCTGAACCATGGAAGGCGGGTTCTCAGACGGCAGGCTGACCGATTTGGATACTGGCAGGATGGTACTGGTTGGAAAGAATTTTCGCTTTTTTCTGGTTTTAGTTACTGGAGCACTGTAAGTAAACGCAGGTCTGTAAACGAATGGAGCAGCTGAAGACAGAGAAGAGCTGGAGGATGGAACAGAGGAGGGAGCAGTTGCTACAGAGGACTTCTTTACAGGGTTAAAGAAAGGATAGGTGCAGCAAGTGGGAGCAGGGGACTGGTATGTGGTAGTTAGCAGAGTATACTGGGCCGTCACTGGGGGTGCTTTCGGGGATGCAGGAAGAGTGCCTTGAGCAGAGGAATGATGTTGCAAACCGACTGAGGCTGGGTGCAACAAGTCTGACCATGTCTGCAGTATGGGTTGAACAAAGCTCCGCTTACACAAAGCCTGTCTGGTCAAAGACTGCACTGCATTTATACAATCTCTTAGTACCTGTTGTGAACATGCAGAATAACGCTCCAGAAAGTAATCCACATCATCCTCTAATAACCATACCAGAGACTCTACCTGGTCGGCACTAAATGGCGGCAAAAATTCATCCCTGCATTCGGGGGTACTAGATGAAACCAACTCAGCACAAACCTGAATCAATGGCTGCACCTCAGAGAATTCTGTGCCCTGATCTACTAGGCAATGAGCGATCCTTATACACTCTAGTAGTTGATCCCTGGGATACTCCTTCAGAGTCTGATAAGCATAATCCCTGTCATCAAACACTAGCAGAGATAAATACACCACCTCATCAAGATCCATCCTTCCCAGCAACAATAAGCCAAGATGGCTTCCCTGTGCAGCCACTTCTGGTCAGGATTGGCCTTGGTGTAATGTCAGGGATGCCGGTGTGACCAGAAGTGTGTGGACTGACACAGGGAAACGTAGGCTTCAGATATAGTAAATAATATAATTTATTGAGACTAACAATACAAATATAAACGCAGTGCACCAAACCCCAAGCTAACACAAATACATACAACAAGGTGAAACAAACCCAAACCTAAACTGATATAGATACACAGGTACATACACAAATAGAGCACAACGTAATCAGGCAGGCCGGGTCGATAACTATCGGGCAGGTAGGTACAGGAGGAGCAGGCGGAGAGAATGGTCAGGGTCACAAGCCAGGGATCAAACAGGAGAAGTCAGCAGAGGTCAGGATCAGGCAGGGTCGGCAACAAGTCAGGCAGAAACAGGAACAGGAATGCAGGTTACAAGATACAGGGGCCCATGGAAAAACACACACCAAGGCACAGACTGCAGGTCTGGCCATCCCTTAAATACACCACCTGCAATCAGCCCCAGGTGATGGCTAATTGCCGAAGTGAACCTCTGGTTGTTGAGAGCACCCACTGGCCAGCCCTGGTACTGCAGCCCACAAGGCAGGTGAGTCCCACCACTATTGGCAAGTCCATTCCTGACAGACAATGTCCAAATTGGGCCCAATTAGCCATTTCCCCTCCTCGGTGTCATGTGACTACTTAATGTTACAAGGTCTCAGGTGTGAATGGGGGGCAGGTGTGTTCAATTTGGTGTTATCGCTCTCACTCTCTCATACTGGTCACTGGAAGTTCAACATGGAACCTCACGGCAAAGAACTCTCTGAGGATCTGAAAAAAAGAATTGTTGCTCTACATAAAGATGGCCTAGGCTATAAGAATATTGCCAAGACCCTGAAACTGAGCTGCAGCACAGTGGCCAAGACTATACAGCATTTTAACAGGACAGGTTCCACTCAGAACAGGCCTCGCCATGGTCCACCAAAGAAGTTGAGTGCACGTGCTCGGCATCACATCCAGAGGTTGTCTTTGGGAAATAGACGTAGGAGTGCTGCCAGCATTGCTGCAGAGGTTGAAGGGGTGGGGGGTCAGCCTGTTAGTGCTCAGACCATACACTGCACACTGCATCAAATTGGTCTGCATGGCTGTCGTCCCAGAAGGAAGCCTCTTCTAAAGATGATGCACAAGAAAGCCCGCAAACAGTTTGCTGAAGACAAGCAGACTAAGGACATGGATTACTGGAATCATGTCCTGTGGTCTGATGAGACAAAGATAAACTGATTTGGTTCAGATGGTGTCAAGCGTGTCTGGCGGCAACCAGGTGAGGAGTACAAAGACAAGTATGTCTTGCCTACAGTCAAGCATGGTGGTGGGAGTGTTATAGTCTGCATGAGTGCTGCTGGCACTGGGGAGCTACAGTTCATTGAGGGAACCATGAATGCCAACATGTACTGTGACATACTGAAGCAGAGCATGATCCCCTCCCTTCAGAGACTGGGCCGCAGGACAGTATTCCAACATGATAACGACCCCAAACACACCTCCAAGATGACCTCTGCCTTGCTAAAGAAGCTGAGGGTAAAGGTGATGTACTGGCCAAGCATGTCTCCAGACCTAAACCCTATTGAGCATCTGTGGGGCATCCTTAAATGGAAGGTGGAGGAGCGCAAGGTCTCTAACATCCACCAGCTCTGTGATGTCGTCATGGAGGAGTAGAAGAGAACTCCAGTGGCAACCTGTGAAGCTCTGGTGAACTCCATACCCAAGAGGGATAAGGCAGTGCTGGAAAATAATGGTGGCCACACAAAATATTGACACTTTGGGCCCAAATTGGACATTTTCACTTCCAGTGACCAGTATTAGATAGTGAGAGCGATAACACCAAATTTAACACAACTGCTCCCCATTCACACCTGAGACTTTATAACACTAATGGGTCACATGACACTGGGGAGGTAAAATGGCTAATTGGGCCCAATTTGGACATTGTCACTTAGGGGTGTACTCACTTTTGTTGCCAGCGGTTTAGTCATTAATGGCTGTGTGTTGAGTTATTTTGAGGGGACAGCAAATGTACATGTTATACAAGCTGTACACTCACTATGTCACATTGTAGCAAAGTGTCATTCCTTCAGTGTTGTCACATGAAAAGATAGAATAAAATATTTACAAAAATGTGAGGGGTGTGCTCACTTCTGGGAGATACTGTATTGTGATCATCTTAGTTGTCATTGAAGTGACAGTTTTCTTGCCAGATATGTTGAAACATACAGTGGTGACAAGTTGGCTTGAGAACCATGTTATGACATCTGCTCAGTATTCCTTTGTGTTGGTGCTCTGCAGTAACCTGTACACATAGCTTCACTTTCATCTACAATGTAATGTGGAAGATCAGGTTCTCTCAGGGCTCAGGTCACTGCGTGGATGATAAACATGACACTCCTTGTAAGTGACAATGGGACCCCATTATAGTACCATTACCATCATAGCCTGACAATGACCTTTTCAACTGGCAGCAACCTTTGTGATAGGTCCGTGTGAACATACTGTACAGTGGGGCTCAAAACTCCATGTAGCCACACTTTTTTTGTCATTGCGAAAGCTGTGCAAATGTCACAATGTTTTGTACTGTGGACCGTACCAAAAACTCTAAATAAAGGCAGGTAACATTTAGAACAAAAACTCTTAGTTCTCTACCAAGCATTCTTCTTGGCATCCTATGCAGGTGGCTTTTGCTTCTAAAGAGTCCACAAGAAAAAACACAGTTTTTCCCAATTCAAATAAACTTAAACAAGACTGAATAGAAACTATTTTTCATTTTGGATAATGCAGGAGAGGGTTATAACCCCATTACCTGTATAAAAGGTGCAGATTTAAAAATACTGAAAATGACTTTTGAAGTTAAAGCTTCTATGTGAGTCTAGCAACTGGGTTTACATCGACTTTTCATTAGCACTTGATGTATGTGTCTTCTAGAAGAGAAGGTTAGAGAAGAAGTTTGGGGAATATAGAAAAATGTATGTGTAGCACTTACCCCTGAAGGAGCTGCTGTGGTTTTGCCCAGGTCTTCCATATATATATATATATATATATATATATATATATATATATATATATATATATATATATATATAGTGGCAGTGCGGTATCCTGCCACGGTGGAAATCACAGTGGTGACCCAGGATTCTCAACCATACAGGTTGAGGGGCTCCAGGCAGTTCTCATAGTGCAGAGGAAACGGGTTTATTGGTTTCCTCTTTGGTTTGTAAAGCCTGTTTTGGGACCTGTAGCCTGGAGATTTCTAAGACATTTGGAAGGGATGAAATCTCTAGTCCTGTGCCCATGTTTTGAGAGCAGCCAGCGTGCTGATTGCACAGGTGTGTGCAGGCCTTTTTGTGGAGGCCATGCCATGATTCTGGACTCCACCCCGGCAGATAGGAGTCAGGAGTGCTCCACCCCGGCAGACGGGAGGTCTCTGCCTTGGAGTCAGGTGGGCTTAACCAAGGAGAGGTGAAAGCCAGACTAGCTGTGTGCTAGAGGTTTGCTGTGTGCACAAAACAACCTTTTGGAAGGAGTCTGCAGGAAACAGACATAAAGCGGTATACCTGAGAGAGCCAGAAGGCTGACATTTGTTACATTTGGGTGATGGTGGATACCCCTGCGTGGAAAGCATTTTGGTTATTGAACTCTTTCCTTTAAATAAAATTGGGCAAAAAGGTCCTTAAAAAGAAGCGAGTTGCTGTGTGCTTTGAAGAAGTTCTACCATTTTGAAGCTAGTTCCCACAATATATATATATATATATATATATATATATATATGCCCTGCAGCCATGCACAAGGTATTTCCCACAGCCAGGTGCACATACACTTCCGCTCTTTGTCTCCAATAATCAGTTTAGGAAATGTTGTTTTTCTTGTTTCATTGGATAACTTGGACAGGGATAGGGAATTTAGCAGGGTACTTCAAGAATAGAACTAATTACAGTGAGGGCACTATCTGATCTCTTAGTCAAGCTCTTTGTGAAGCCCTTGCTGGAGCAGATAAAAGTCCCTTGCAGCAAAGAGTAACCGGACAGAGCTCTTCAGGACACCAGCCAGTATCCCCTTTGTTTCAGACTCACACTGACTATAAAGCACTGGAGGGGTAGCAAAGCACCCAAAGTCCCCAAAATCCCTCAGTGTCTGTACTCATAAGGCCCAAGGACGGAATGGCAATGCCCTCCAGTGATACCAGACAGATCTCTGGCAGACAGCTCCCCTCAGTCAGCTTTCTGAAGAATCATGGTCACTCTTTCTCTTACTTCAGGCCCTAAAGTCGTCCACCTGAGACTGCATGGCAGCAGGAGCCAGGGGAGGCAGAGTGCCCTTCCCTGGCTTGGTGCAATCCTCTCCAGGAAAGACTTGGAAACCAGTATGCTCGAAGCATAAATACCTTCTCCCAGCATTCCTCATGGCAGCATTCCCTGTGATTGGCTGGAGTGGCACCTATACAACCAGAATATTCCTAGGTTGCTTGAATGCAGAGGAAAACAGAGGCATTACTAGCAGCACTTGAACACACTGAGCAGCCACTACTAAATAATTGCAGCTCTCTGTTAAGCAGAAAACCTAATTCGATTTTCCTAGTAGTTCTGTTAATCAGAGGAACCAGCTATAATCTACTTATCCTGTTATCCTAGCACCTATCTAGGAGGGTGCTACATACACTATATTACCAAAAGTATTGCGCCAGCCCTCCAAATCACTGTATTCAGGTGTTCCAATCACCTCCATGGCATGTATATAAAATCATCACCTAGGCATGCAGACCGCTTCTACAAACATTTGTGAAAGAATGGGTCGCTCTCAGGAGCTCAGTGACTCCAAGCGTGGTCCCGTGATAGATTGTCACCTGTGCAATAAGTCCATCCGTGACATTTCCTGGCTACTAAATATTCCACGGTCAGCTGTTAGTGGGATTATAACAAAGTGGAAGCAACTGGGAACAACAGCAACTCAGCCACCAAGTGGTAGGCCACTTAAAATGACAGAGGAGCGGGGTCAGCACATGCTGAAGCGCACAGTGCGCAGAAGTCACCAACTGTCTGCAGAGTCAATAGCTAAAGACCTCCAAATTTCATATGGCCTTCAGATTAGCACAACAACAGTGCCTAGACAGCTTCATGGAATGGGTTTCCATGGCCGAGCAGCTGCATCCAAGCCTTACATCACCAAGTGCAATGCAAAGCGTCAGATGCAGTGGTGTAAAGCATGCCACCACTGGACTCTAGAGCAGTGGAGATGTGTTCTCTGTAGTGAAGAATCACGCTTCTCTGTCTGGAAATCCGATGGATGTGTCTGGGTTTGGTGGTTGCCAGGAGAACGGTACTTGCCTGACTGCATTGTGCCAAGTGTAAAGTTTGGTGGGCGGGGGATTATGGTGTGGGGTTGTTTTTCAGGGGTTTGGCTTGTCCCCCTAGTTCCAGTGAAGGGGACTCTTAAGGCGTCAGCATACCAAGACATTTTGGACAATTTCATGCTCCCAACTTTGTGGAAAGAGTTTGGGGATGGCCCCTTCCTGTTCCAACACGACTGCACACCAGTGTGCAAAGCAAGGTCCATAAAGACATGGATAAGCGAGTTTGGGGTGGAGGAACTTGACTGGCCTGTACAGAGTCCTGATCTCAACCCCATAGAAAGACTTTGGGATGAATTAAAGCGGAGACTGTGAGCCAAACCTTTACAATGCACTTCTGGAAGATTGCCCAAACATTCCCATAGACACACCTTGTGGACAGCCTTACCAGGAGAGTTGAAGCTCTTATAGCAGCAAAGGGCAGGGCCAACTCAATATTGAACCCTATGGACTAAGACTGGGAGGCCATTAGCCACTTGCCCTTCAGAAGATTTACCCCCCCCCCCCTTTTCCTGACCAGGCAATTTTTTGCGATACGGCATTGTGTTACCTTAACTGACAATTGCGCGGTCATGCAACGCTGTACATAAATAACATTTATGTAATTTTTTCCCCACAAATAGCTTTCTTTCGGTGGTATTTGATCACCTCTGCGGTTTTTTATTTTTTGCACTATAAACAAAAAAAGACTGACAATTTTGAAAAAAAAACAATACTGTTTAAAATAACATTGCGTCATAAATTTAGGCCAAAATTTATTCTGCTATGTGTCTTTGCTAATAAAAAAAACAAAATCCCAGTAAGTGTACAATAATTGGTTTACGTGAAAGTTATAGCATCTACAAATGGTGGTATATATACTGTATGTTTTTTTTTTAATACTAGTAATGGCGGTGATCAGTGACTTATAGCGGGACTGCGGCGGGCATTCTGACACTGGGGGGGAACTGACTAACTGCCACTGACATCCTCAGTGACACTAATACAGTGATCAGTGCTAATAAAAAGCACTGACACTGTACTAATGACACTGGGCAGGAAGGGGTTAACATCTGGGGTGATCAAAGGGTTAACTGTGTGTTAGGGAGTGATTTTATTGTGTACTGTGCTGTTTTACTAAGACCTGCTGCTTTCTATCTCTCTGCTGTGCAGAGAGATAGAAAGCAGCGTGTCCATGCTTGTAGGAGAGAGATCTGTGTTGTTTCCACGCAAATCTCTCCACTCGCAGCTTCGCCGACAATAACCGAAGCCAAAAAATGCCATCTGGGACAAGGTGATTGACATCCTCAGGAGCCAATAGCAGCGCAAGCAGGGCGGCGGGCACACACCCTACCCAAAAATGCAAAATCATATTTATGTGATTTTGCCCAGCGAAGCCTCTCTGTAACAATACATCTGCTATGGGGTGGTGGGCAAGTGGTTAAAGTTCATGTGCGTGTAAAGGCAGGCATCCCAATACTTTTGGCAATATAGTGTAAATATATTCACTTCTATGCTGCAGCATCAGTGTGACCCTCCAGCTGTCCCACATCAACTCTAAGATTGAGTGATCACATGGTCGCTGGTGTATATTCACAATGCTCCTGCTAAGCAAGTCAGCATCTAAATTGAAAAAAGCACCAAATCAAAACAAATACCTCAAAAGGAACAAACAACCCACTGCCAAATGTGGGGCTTCATCAGGGGTTAGCCAATGTGCAAATTGTGTTCTTGAATACCACATCATATACAGTATGCTGCAGCAGTGGCATGTGAACAGCCTCCTCTGGCTGTATTTTACACTTTAGGGGACTTGTGTGAAAGAAGTTGTTCATCTCATTAGACACCAAATCAAAACAGATACCCCAAAAGGAACAAATAACCCAACATGTTTCACTGCCAAGATTGGGGCTTCATCAGGGATTAGCCAATGTGCAAATTGTGTTCTTGAATACCGCATCATATACAGTATGCTGCAGCAGTGGCATGTGAACTGCCTCCTCTGGCTGTACTTTACACTTTAGGGGACTTGTGTGAAAGAAATTGTTCATCTCATTAGACACCAAATCAAAACAAATACCCCAAAAGGAACAAATAACCCAACATGTTTCACTGCCAAGATTGGGGCTTCATCAGGGATTAGCCAATGTGCAAATTGTGTTCTTTAATATCTCATCATATATGATGAAAAATCCTCCTGCGCTTAAATGGAGTCCTGCCCTCAAAGCTGCTGACACTAACCTTATACCCAATAAGTAAACAGAACAATTAAATAACCAGTGTAGCGCTAACAAAACTAAATATAGGTGAATAAATAATTAAATCCATAAATAAACTTAATACATGCTGAACAATCCCCTTTTAATACACACCGGGGAAATAAACATAAATAAATCAATGAATAGTGTCATACGTGAATTCCCTCTCATAGGGAATAATCAGTGCATATAGTGAAATAAAAAACCATAATTCAATACAGTGAAAAAACACACAATAGTGCACATCAACTGTGAGCTAGTAATTAGTTCAAAAAATTCCAAAGTCCACGATGCTTATAGTGATCCTCCCACTTCACTCTCATGCAAAAAACGTGCTGTGTACGTAATTCACAAGTGCCAATCCTCCTATATCCGAAGTGCCCCCTCACCTCCTTACTTAGACCCCAGCAGGGCCAGCTCGCTTTAGGGATCAACCGATCCTGTAAGAACAGACTCCTCTCAGGATTCCCCACACTGATGGTGAGCGTCTCCAGTCTTCACCAAACTAGCAGCCAGCTCCTCCCAGGGTCATAATAAAATACAAGAAGAGACCCTCCATAGTGTAACCAGTTTAATTGAATAAGTGTTTAGTTAAAAAGTAATACACTCACATATAAAACATCACATCTCCAGCTTTTTACCACATGCTATGGGTGTACTGCATGGGTATATACAAAAAGGTGATCCAATATGGCCCCCACGCCAGAAATGACGTCACCACGTTGCCGGAAGTTCCTCCCCGCGTACCTATATAAGCTGCTGCAGTGGCATGTGAACTGCCTCCTCTGGCTGTACTTTAATTTTTAGGGTGTGGAAAAGGCTGTTCACCTTGTGAGGCTGGAGATAATGGCAAACTGCAAAGATCTTTCTACATGCTGTCCGTAAATTCAGAAGGTGTGTCACCACTTGCAATGGTATATGACTATATAGCGGTGTGAAATTCTCATTGTATCTGAAATGACTTCCTTTAGACCAGATAACAGTCATACTAAGATATTGGTTTACGGTGCATTGTTTCCTGTCATTTAATGCTCTTATGTCATAAAAAGGTTATATTTTCTAAGAGAAACTTACTACCTGGAGGAAAGCGTTTACCTGATTGCATTCTCATGGCACGTTTTATTCCACAAGAAAGCTGAGCTGACCATTCAACATACTTTACAGTTAAAAAAATGAAAGGCTTTCAGTAAATTATAGCTACTGGCTACAGATAAAAGTAGTTCTTATTCCATACACCGTTCCTGGCTCTGTTGTGATGGTTTTGGAACAGCGTTCCTTTTTTTAAACAGTAGGACATGTGGGAAAGCAGACCATGCTGATGTCGAGGACCTTATGTAGCTCAAAGTTCTACTTCTTATATTGCTGCTTTACCAGTGATTCCCTCTCCATACCTTTTTTTCTATAGAATCTCATTTCTGCCTTTGTTGAGTTGTAATCCATAGGGGCCTCCATAGCTCACAGTCCTCCTGGAGGGCACAAGTAGTCAAAGCTTGAAGTTTCCAGTATTGGCCCTGGCCTCAACTCAACTTCCTAATGATCTGAAGGAGCTTGCTGTTTCGGTATAGAAGTACAGTGGCTAACTGGAGACATCATTTTCTCCATAGAGAGTTCCAACAGCAAATCCGAGAATACTTTAATTTCTACTACTGAGCAGGGGTGGACTGACCATTTGGAAACTCGGGCACTGCTCGAGGGCCCGGGGTCAGTAGGTGGCCCCATGAGATGCCCCTGGTCCCTTTTTCATAGACTTTTTTGAGTTTGGGCAAGGACACAGGGGCTTATGATCCCCTATTGCCCAGGGGCCCCATGAGTTGTCTGTCCGCCCCTGCTACTGAGCCTTGATGCATGTAAATCTGAGTGATACATTTGTCCCTTCCTTTCTGCTGCAGATTAGCTCTGCTGTGCAACCTCGTCCCTACATTTTGTAGCCAATGTTAAAGGACTAACTGAAAATGTAATTTATCAACCAAATAGAAGTCTTGAATTTGCTTCAAGAGAAAGTGTAGAAATTCAACCTCATCTCTCTCATCATAGTTGGGTAATAGCAAACTTCCCAACTTTCTGGGAAAAGAGAGAGGGATACTTCTGAGAACAATGTATGCAAGCAAAGTATGTACCCTATGGCATGCACCCTGTCCTCATGACCCACGGTTTTGCTAAATTTCTCCTGAGGTCTCTTCCCCACATGGAAGAAAAATATATTTGAAATATATTTTTTAAATATTTTTCCCACATATATTGACATATATTTGAAATACTATAATTTTGGCCGTATTCAATATATTTCAAAATATATTTCAATAAATATATATATATACTGCAAGTTGAAATGCGTTTTTTATATATTACAAAATATATGAAAAATATTTTTAAAAAATATATACTTTTTAAAATATATTCTTCAGATTTTTTTTAACACATAAAAAAGTCAGTTTAACATATATTTTTACATGTATTTGTAAATGCATTCCAAACATGTAGATTAAATGTATTTTTAAAGACATACAGTATATTTGGAAATGTATTTTTAAAAATATTTTTCATATATTTTATAATATAAATGCATTTCAACATACAGTGTATATATATATATATATATATATATATATACTGAGCCAAGCCTTGCTCAATCAAGGGAGCTAAGCCTTGGGAGGTAAGAGTGCTGAAATGTTTGATATTTCAGCAGACCCTTTCTCAGGGCAGGTTCACACCAGATGCAGCCCAGTGCTTTTTTTTCTGCAGCAAAAATGCATGCACAGAGTTTTCTATGTATTCCAATGACCCTAGTTCACACCAGTGCAGTCAGTTCCAGTCAGTGTCTGGTACAGGAAAAAACAGAGACCATGCTGCATTTTTTCTGCACAGAAGTGTACTGGAACATAGTAAAACGTATCAAAAACGCAACCGGCGAAAAAGTGTGGTCTGAACTGTGAGCAAAAACTCATCCAGAATCCATCTGGAGTGCGTTTTTGTGGTGTGAACTGGCCCTCAAAGCGTTTTTTTAGGTGTATCAATATTTCTCGTTTTACACTCCAACAATCAACATAGTATGAAATACTTAAATAAGAGGAGGCTGGGGTGCCCTCAGGTGAAGGGTGACTCCCAATACATACACTAGTGCCACATCCTAATTTTTGCTGGTCAAAAGAAACAAGTATAATACAAATGGACTTTAGAGGCACAAAGGCTAAATACACGTATTAATAAAATCAGTATTGCTTTATTTGACATTACGTCACATATAGACCATAGTGTTATAACACTTGTTTAGTAATATCCCCGCAACGAATGTCCCAAAGCCCACCATGCAAAGAAGGAGCACAACCAGTGATGAGGCATGGAAAAACCACCAGGATGGTCCTATAGGGGGGTGAGGGACATTCTGACGCTGGAGAGTTTTCCCAACATTTTTTGGGAGAAAAGTCGCTTCTTCAGGGGCTATTTGTATATCTAAAAGAAATACATAGACTTAGACAACAAAACAAAAACAAAAAATCATATAGACATGATACAAAGCTCATAAAGCACATAATCCACTTACATAAAATCTCATTATGCACCAGACAGTCATGAGCCCTCCAGTCAGTGAGAGCAGGCCTCCTCTGAGTACCCAATGGGGCAGAAACCACCCAAGGAGCCAAGTATGGGGGCGCAAATATTATGAAATAGAATGAAATCATGATTTGATAGCTATCAAATATTGATACTGATTGATGCCCATTTTCCTTAGGAGATATAATGTGCCCAATGGCAGACTCAGGCCAAGTAGAGTCAGACTATTTTACGAATTAACAGCTAATAGCAGGTGGTGGAGTAAGAGTCATCCCACTAATGAGATATACCGCCTTTCTCAACCAGGGTGCCTTCAGGCCTCTTCAGGGGTGCCTTG
Source organism: Staurois parvus (assembly GCF_062004578.1). Classification (NCBI taxonomy): domain Eukaryota; kingdom Metazoa; phylum Chordata; class Amphibia; order Anura; family Ranidae; genus Staurois; species Staurois parvus. The sequence continues at coordinate 6,976,050 of NW_028317983.1, forward strand.
GCAAAGTGCCTAAAAACTGCCCAAAAATTGTATACAAGCCAGCAGGTGGATCAAGCCTGCCTTTTAGTTACACATAGGTTTTCATTGCGTACTTTTACAACCTTCCAGCATCCTAACAACCAATGACGTCATTAGTTAATAAGGAGGACATCAGGTGCCTGCACAGCATCCTTGTTTGCCTCTCTCCTCCCCCTCTTTATCAGCAGTGGGGTCACATTAGCAGAGTGAGGGAGAGAAACTGAAGGAGAAACATTGGAATACTAGTCGGCAAAGGAATATTTGCTTTGGAAGAGTAAATCAGCTCTAATGTTGGGCGTCCTACATGTGTGGATGTTGCTGCATTATGGAAAACTATTAGAATATTTTTTTACATTTTAGAACTGGGTGCCTTGAGATTGTGCAGAATTTTAAAGGGTGCCTTGACTGAAAAAAGGTTGAGAAACACTGGGATATTCAACATTCAATTAGCCATTTACTTTATTTATTAAAAGTCCTTGCTCTGGAGGTTTTACTAACCCCAACTATAGATTGTTACAGATTGCTGTAGGCTCCGTGCGTCCACATTGCATTAATATTTGATATAATGTGACATCACAAGTGACACCAGAGCACTTCCTTATTTTATTTTTTTTATATTTTATTAGCTTTCAATATTTCCACTTAACATCAATAAATAATCATATTATTCAAATACAAAAAACATTTTCATTTAAACAAATCTCCCCCCCAAAAACCCCATTCCCCCCACCCATTCCCAACCTCCCCTTCCCCCCCTACGACCAAACCCCATCTTCCTCCATATTCTCTTCTTTTTAGCACCCAGTTCCTCTTTATTTCCAGAATGCTTTCAGGACTTCCTTCCCCTTTTTCCTAATCTACCTATCTCTTTTTTCTTTCTTAATTTCCTCTTCCCTCTTTATCTCTTCCATTATATAAATTTCTATACACCTCCCATTTTTCCTGAAATCTCACCATTTTATCCTCCTCCATATGGCGAAGTTCCTCCATCTTATACACACAATCTACTCTACTTATCCAGTCCTTTATTTTTGGTACTTTTTGTTTTTGCCAAAATTTAGGTATGAGTCCCTTTGCCGCATTTATAAGATGAAATATTACCGTGTTTTTATATTTTTCTAGCGTGGTTTCTGTTTTATGGAATAAACATGTACCTGGATCTTTTGGGACACTAACCTCCGTGATCCCCTGTATATGTTGTATTATTTCACCCCAATACATCTGTATCTTAGGACACTCCCACCCAGGGGCGGACTGACCATTTGGAAACTCGAGGGCCCGGGGTCAGTAGGGGGCCCCATGAGATGCTCCTGGTACCTTTTTCATAGGCTTTTTTGAGTTTGGGCAAGGACACAGGGGCCCCATGATCCCCTATTGCCCGGGGGCCCCATGAGTTGTCAGTCCGCCCCTGCTCCCACCAAATATTTGCCATTGTGCCCTCACTCTCATATCCCCACCAACACAAGGGTGATTTATCTATTTGTTGCCTATGTGCCAGAGCACTTCCTTATAATACAGAGTCCAAAATAGAGTTGTTGTAGCTCTGTCCAGCGTTTTCCTGCAGCAACAGATGTCTATTATAATGATCTGTTGCTGGTTGATTCATGCTAGCAATAGATCACAATAGAAGTGATCTGTTGCTGTACAGCTGCATTGAGGCTCTAGAGCAGGTCTCCTCTGATCCCCCATGATGAAAAAAGAAGTGTAAAAAAATGTATATTAAGTCCGGATCAAATGGCCTTTTTACACAATGTGGAGGATTAACCCCGTAGGTTCCACAGTGAGTATAACAAGCATGCTTTACTGCATACACAGACTGATTATACTGTTGTGGGTTTAGTAACACTTTATTAAGTGTCGATAAACAACCACCAAAAGCCTATGTATCACAAAAAAATTCTACAGTATGTATTTAGAAGATCTTCCACACTTTCTGAGGTCTTCCACCATGAACTAACTCCCCCGGTCTCATCTCCAAAACCCCACAGCTTCTGCACTAATGGCTCATAAAATATTCAAAGATCTCATAGTGTGATACTGTCAATCTTCCTTAATAAAAAATGATGAATTGGTCACATAACAGTAAAACCCTGCTGCTGTCACTGAATATGGACCCTTTTGGACATACTTGTTTTTGGTTGGTGACCACAGAGCTTACATATGCTATATGAGTTGGTCCATGGCTCTGTAATTCACTCTGATATTTTGTTTTGTAACAATGTTCCTTGAAATAGCTATAAATACGCCATAACAGTAAAACCCTGCTGCTGTGACTGAATATGGACCCTGCTCTCATTGAGGTCTAAATGTGAAAGTATCTCCACTCAGAGCCATCAGCCCAACATATGACCCAAGTTTCCCATGGCCCCAGCCATGTCTTCCCCTGATACATACTTGTTTTTGGTTGGTGACCGCAGAGCTTACATATGGTATATGAGTTGGCCCATGGCTCTGTAATTCACACTGATATTTTATGTTTTATATTATGTTTTGTAACAATGTTCCTTGAAATAGCTATAAATACGCCGATGGTTTGTTTGCACGCCCTTTGTTAGTGGAGTTTACATATTTTTGTGGCTACTGTACTGTATTCAGCTGACACTGATTGACAGTGGATTATTTTATTCTTAGCTTTGGCATTATAGAAACATTTGAGCGAAACTCAGATTACTTTCTTGTGACTTTTTTAAGAGCCCGCGTTTTCTTTGTTTTTCCTTTTGGTTGTGTTCAGTCTGTCAACAGAGTGAAATGATAAATCAGACTTTGTCTTCTTGTGTTGTCAAAGTCTCCATTATGTATAGTTAAAGAAAATAAACTTTCCAGCTGATTTATAAATTCTGGAATAAGCAGTAAGATCATGTTAAAGAGGCTTTGTCTCTGGCGGAAAGGGGGGAACTAAATCAGGGACATAGAGGAGCACAAACCCCCATCCTCCCTAAGGCTCCCTGATAGTGCTGAAGATTGCCTGCTCTTTACTGTCTTCTGTACTTTCCTATTGGCCCATTAGGCTGTCTATCATAATGATGAGCCAATACCAACATGTGTGTGGGGTGGCCTTTATTTATGGTTAACTTCTTCTTTTTCAGGTAGCAATGTTTGGGCCAGGACTTGGCTCCTTACGCCCAAGAGCTGCATACCACCACCCCCCTCCCTACTTACCAATGGCTCCGACATCTGGTGGAGGAGTATGGCAGAAGTAAGTATTAGTGGGTTGGGGGGGGTACCTACAAGAGCACTTGTCATCTGAATTAGGATTGATGGGTTTCAAATTGTTTCTGAGTATTATTATTTTAGGTATCATTCACACTGGTACATTGGATATTAATGCAGATCAAGTTGTCAGCAGGTGCTTCCAAAGCGGTAAACTTTTCTGCTGTGCTGACTCGTGTTCTGAAATTATCTGTGTATGTTCAACCAAAACTGTTACAATGCAGATGCGTGCACTGTGTCCTTAGGTTGACCTGCTAGTTTGGTGGATCTGAGAGGAAATGGTTAACTCTGCTGGTTGGGGTTTCCAGCTTTTTCTCGGCTATTTATCACCCTTTTCAGGTCATACCATATAAATAGGGGTTCTTCAGTACCCCAGGGGCCATCGGCTGAAAAGACTCCAATAATGTAGGCTGATAGTCTGCCAGACTGTGCCCCCATCTGGGGCTGGGAACCTGGAGTTTAGCTACCAATGATGGACTCGTGGCCTTACCAAACCATGAACTTTAAGCGAGTACTTGCCACCTCTGTGGATTTACTGCGTTAATGGGCTCTCTACTCTAAAAGACTGTTTTATGTACTTTGCTGCTATATCAGGTATGGCTACCTCATGGGCAATAGAGAACTCTGTACAGGAATATACAGTATGTGAAGTTGTAGTGAAGATCTGTTTCTGTATGACCTTGCACTGCTTCAGTAGAACTTTGTTGTTGCTTTAAATGCCTGGTCTGATATCTCCCAAGGGTTGCATGCCTGGTGCATCAAAGGAACAGGGCTTACATCCAGGTACTACAGGCTAGAGTAGATACATTGCATTTAGTTCAGCATGTAGGATGCTGACGAGCATAGGCTATATTGCCTTTGCTAGGGACAACTGTATTTGTATCTTTTGCTAAAGGTAGCCAACCAACCAGGAAACGGGTGACGTAAAGGGGTGGTACGCTTGGCCCCTTCACTAGCAGATGTCTCCACACATACTGGGACTGTTCTTACAGCACAGAGAGCATAGAGACTTGGCTGGGAGTCATGGGAGAGAGAAAATATCCTGCACCCAACTAGGTCATCCCTCATATTTATGGATTAAAAGTGAAGTGCAGTAGGCAGGAGAGGGAGTACTAGGCCTGGATCTAGAGGAGTGCTGGGGTGGACTGCCCCACCCTCCCAAAAAGTTTTGCACTACGCTCTTTCAGGTCTCGAGACAGGTACATCCACTGTCCCAGTCTGATCCCAAGCACAGGTTGATTTGCATTTGAATGACAGCCAGGTAACTAATTTTGTTTAAAAGTGTGTGGCAATAGCAGTTTACATTAATCTATTGTGAAAATGTCCCTTAAGGGATTAAGTGTTGTTGTTTTACCACCCCAAATAGTGTAATACTGTGCCACAACCTTGTGCATTGTGCACGGCTGCAAGGCGGTTGCAGCACAGCTTCATTCACTTTAATGGGACATGTTCAGCGGGGGGTTGTGCCCACGAAGAGTGACAGGGGGCATAATTCCTGCTGTGGCCATGAAGCAAAGCATTGCTGCTATGGCATGTGTACATCCCCTGGTTGTTGTCTTCCTAGCTAAAGGGGGAGCAGTTGAGTTGTGGTAAGAACATAACTCAATGGTTTTTTTTCATCCCACCTACCACAAATGTAAATGAGTGCCAATGGTGCTACTTGCAGTATAAAAAAGCATTTACAAAATTTTCCAGGGGTGATTGAAAAAACAGAAAACCTGGTACTCCTACTGGTATGGGAAGCCTCCATCCCATGTGTGATTTTATAGATTGACCATAATTCTTTTTTGAGGATAGTTAATGGATTAGGGGGATTAGTGGCTTTTCACCTGTTTTTGGTCTCAACAGCTGTGTTAAGAGCTACTACACCAAAAACTATCATGCCATGTAAATATATGTGTAAGAATCTCTAGGAGCCTTCTGGTCAGCATTCTTTTTATCTTGCCTCCAAGCCCAGCTTTCCCTTCACACTTGCAGTTTTACAGGCTCCTCTCCTGTACTGAAGTTGCTTACTCTGATTTCACTGCACACTGTGAGTTTCTCACAATGTGCATTAGATACTGCAGCAAGTTAGGTAGACACAGAGGAACCCTTGAAATAACTTTCCAGTCTTAGAGAACCCCTGATAAAAATTACTATACCTTCAACGCATGATACATTAGTGTGATGGTGGTCATTGGGAAGAATGCTCCTTACACTTGCGGTCATTGGGAAGAATGCTCCTTACACTTGCGGTCATTGGGAAGAATGCTCCTTACACTTGTGGACATTGGGAAGAATGCTCCCTACACTTGTGGACATTGGGAAGAATGCTCCATACACTTGTGGTCATTGGGAAGAATGCTCCTTACACTTGTGGTCATTGGGAAGAATGCTCCTTTCACTTGTGGTCATTGGGAAGAATGCTCCTTACACTTGTGGTCATTGGGAAGAATGCTCCTTACACTTGTGATCATTGGGAAGAATGCTCCTTACACTTGTGGTCATTGGGAAGAATGCTCCTTACACTTGTGGTCATTGCGAAGAATGCTCCATACACTTGTGATCATTGGGAAGAATGCTCCTTACACTTGTGATCATTGGGAAGAATGCTCCTTACACTTGTGGTCATTGGGAAGAATGCTCCTTACACTTGTGTTCATTGGGAAGAATGTTCCATACACTTGTGGTTATTGGGAAGAATGCTCCTTACACTTGTGGTCATTGGGAAGAATGCTCCTTACACTTGTGGTCATTGGGAAGAATGCTCCTTACACTTGTGGTCATTGGGAAGAATGCTCCCTACACTTGTGGTCATTGGGAAGAATGCTCCTTACACTTGTGATCATTGGGAAGAATGCTCCTTACATTTGTGGTCATTGGGAAGAATTACCCCTTTGCAGATAGCTAAAGAGATCATTGGTGTCAGTGGGAGCTTATCTGAGAGGCAGAAATTACTCAGTGCTCAAGGAACCGCTAGCAACCTCTGGAAGAACCTTAGTGTTTCATGGAACGCTCGTTAAGAAACCAGGTTGCAGCACTATGCAGAATTTCACAATATAATTCATGTTTTTACTTTTTTCCTTTAGAAATCCAGCTAAGCCCCGCAGCCAAAGGATTTAAAGCTAAATGGTTAAAAATGACAATGATAGGGTAAAGAGCCACCTGGATTATTGTTGTCATTACATTTCTAGCGTGAGAGATATAAGAAGATTAAAGTCATGTGAAGCCGTAGGCTCTACAGAATGTACCTGTGAACAAGACTCAGCATCTGAGCACAATGGTGCATAGCCACCCAGTGCACAAGCAACTTGCCTGTACAATAGGAAGCTTATTAAATTACAAAGAGATTTTACCATAATACCGTTTACTCTGTCCACCCACACCACGCTGTAGGCTTTGAGGACCTGCACTCCCACCAATCACTTAACACAGCAGCTGGAGCTGTTTACTAAACTTGTTAATTAACTGCATTGAACTACGCTGGAGATCCTCAAGGTCCATTCATGAAAGAGAGCACAAGGAGCTATGTGAGGGACGTGGGAGGTCTGACATCAGTTACTATAAACTACTCTGGAACACGTTTTTAGGTTTGTAAGAGTGCTGTTATGCTGAGCTTGGTATAGGCAATTGTAGACTACATTAACCTGTCCTTTACCAACCCACTGAAACCATCTGTGCCCCTTTTTAAAGGATCACACAGCCAACACCACTCCAGAATACGAAAGTGGCAGGCTCAGATGCCATCACTGCCACCAGAATATGAGAGTGGTAAGTTTAGTTCCCACTGCTGCCCCCACAATATGACAGTGGCAGGCTCCGATCCCATCACTGCCACCAGAATATGAAAGCGGTAGTCTCAGATCCCATAACTGCCACCAGAATATGACAGTGGAAGACTCGGATCCCACCGCTGCCACCAGAATATGACAGTGGAAGACTCAGATCCCACCGCTGCCTCCAGAATATAAAAGCGGCAGGCTCAGATCCCATCACTGCCGCCAGAATCCGAAAGCAGCAGGCTCAGATCCCATCACGTCTACCAAAATATGACAGTAGAAGGCTCAGATACCATCACCGCCACAAGAATATGGAAGCGGCAGGCTTAGATCCCATCACTGCCACCAAAATATGACAGTGGCAGGTCTCAGATACCATCACCACCACCAGAATATGAAAGCGGCAGAATCAGATCCCATCATTGCCACCAGAATATGAAAGCGGCAGGTTCAGACCTCACCCTGTGCATAGATATAGCAGCTCACTGGACAACAATCCAAACTCCAGCAGACACTGGGGTCGGTTAACTCAGCATTAACCCTTTACACACAAACTGTAACCTTCACCAATTATTGTAATGCAGTGGTTCTTAACCTGGGTTCGATCGAACCCCAGGGATTCGGTGAATCAGTCTCGCGGGTTCGGCGGAGGTGAAGACCCACACCCGACTCATATGGTTCGTGATGACATGCCCCGCTTGTCCATCATTGGCTGCAGGTGGTCACGCAACATCGCTTAGCCCAGTGGTCGGCAAGCCGCGGCTCGCGAGCCACATGCGGCTCTTTACCCGCTTTAATGCAGCTCTTGTGTGCCGGGCGCCCGCTCCATTCCCTCCTCTCGGGCGGCAGGGACTCTGCAGCGTGATCCAAAAAAAAAAACAGCCAGGGCAGCGCGCTCAAATGCAATGATTGGCCAGTCTCGCTGCCACTCACATCCTGATAGCCAGTGATTGGCTGTCATGATGTGTGTAGGCGGGGCAGCGTGACGAACGTGAGAGGAGCTAGGCTCCTCTCACAGTCCGCCCTGAAGACCGGAACGGCGCGGGAATACGGCGAGAGGGACGCGCGGAGCAAAGGTAAGTGAATTGACACAGGGGGGACTTGGCTTACTACTTGCTACTTACTTACTACTACTATATAAGGGATGAATTAATATGGGGGATGAATTACTATAGGGGGGATGAATTACTATATGGGGGATGAATTACTATGGGGGATGAATTACTATATGGGGGATGAATTACTATGGGGGATGAATTACTATATGGGGGATGTATTACTATGGGGGATGAATTACTATATGGGGGATGAATTACTATATGGGGGATGAATTACTATATGGGGGATGAATTACTATGGGGGATGAATTACTATATGGGGGATGAATTACTATATGGGGGATGAATTACTATATGGGGGATGTATTACTATGGGGGATGAATTACTATGGGGGATGAATTACTATATGGGGGATGAATTACTATGGGGGATGAATTACTATATGGGGGATGAATTACTATGGGGGATGAATTACTATGGGGGATGAATTACTATGGGGGATGAATTACTATATGGGGGATGAATTACTATGGGGGATGAATTACTATGGGGGATGAATTACTATATGGGGGATGAATTACTATGGGGGATGAATTACTATATGGGGGATGAATTACTATATGGGGGATGAATTACTATGAGGGATGAATTACTATGGGGGATGAATTACTATGGGAGATGAATTACTATATGGGGGATGAATTACTATGGGGGATGAATTACTATATGGGGGATGAATTACTATGGGGGATGAATTACTATGGGGGATGAATTACTATATGGGGGATGAATTACTATAGGGGGGATGAATTACTATGGGGGATGAATTACTATGGGGGATGAATTACTATATGGGGGATGAATTACTATATGGGGGATGAATTACTATGGGGGATGAATTACTATATGGGGGATGAATTACTATGGGGGATGAATTACTATGGGGGATGAATTACTATATGGGGGATTATTATTATTATTATTATTACTACGAGTTTATATAGCGCCAAAGGGTTTGCTCAGCGCTGTACAATAGGGGGGGACAATACATGGCACAGTACAACAAAGACAGACAGCGTACGAGGGGTAAGAGGGCCCTACTCTTACGAGCTTACAATCTAGGAGGATGAATTACTATGGGGGATGAATTACTATATGGGGGATGTATTACTATGGGGGATGAATTACTATATGGGGGATGAATTACTATGGGGGATGAATTACTATATGGGGGATGAATTACTATAGGGGGGATGAATTACTATGAGGGATGAATTACTATGGGGGATGAATTACTATATGGGGGATGAATTACTATGGGGGATGAATTACTATATGGGGGATGAATTACTATGGGGGATGAATTACTATATGGGGGATGAATTACTATGGGGGCTGAATTACTATATGGGGGATGAATTACTATAGGGGGGATGAATTACTATGGGGGATGAATTACTATATAGGGGATGAATTACTATATGGGGGATGAATTACTATGGGGGATGAATTACTATATGGGGGATGAATTTCTATAGGGTGGATGAATTACTATGGGGGATGAATTACTATATGGGGGATGAATTACTATGGGGGATGAATTACTATAAAACAGTGGTTCTTAACCTGGGTTCGATCGAACCCCAGGGGTTCAGCGAGTCAGTCTCGCGGGTTCGGCAGAGGTGAAGACCCACACCCGACTCATATGATTCGTGCAGTAAATATTCATTATTATGTTTTTGTTTTTGTGTGAAAATCATGTTTTAATGGTTTTGTTCTTTGTTCTTAACGGTTTTGTTCATTTTGTGCACCTATGTATAAATATATACCTATGTTTTGAATTTTAAAAATCATATTTTATTTTTCCAATTAAGAAGGGTTCGGTGAATGCGCATATGAAACTGGTGGGGTTCAGTACCTCCAACAAGGTTAAGAACCACTGTTGTAATGGAAACACACACTGTCAAGGCATCTGCTGTAGCAATTTTGACCTGTAAGAAATGTCTGTGACACAAGTTGCCATGCCAGACAGGAATGTAACGGAGTTGAAAGTATAGCAGCCCTCACAGAGATGATGATTCTTTCATTTCTGATTGCATTCAGATATTCTGCTTAATGATCTTTAAATACCATTTTAATAAAAGAAAAGAAAATGGTGCAAGAAAATATTTACAAAACAAATTACAAAACAGACAATAGGCAATATTAACGTAAACATGTTAAAAAAAGAGAGCAGTACCTAATAAAGTTTGCCTAGTCTTTGGTTCTGAGTGTGCAGAATAGTTTATTCTGATTGAGTTACCAGCTCTCATAAGTGACTCACTATTCCTTCATAGTTTTGATGGTAATTGAGCTGCAAGTGCCAATAGTCACAGCTTTTTGCTGCCCCTCTATAGAGTGTCACTGAGCCAACCCCCACTCAATCAAAAGAGCTAAAGGGTGTGATGCAAGAGTGGTGTCATGTTTCATTATACTTCAGCAGATTTTGCTGGTTTTTTGCCTTCCTCTGGATCAACTGTGAGTGTAGGATGAGAGGTTCCGTATTTTCCATCTCCTCGTGTGTCTAATAAACGCTCAAAGGGGTTCCAATCCTCTCTTGTTTTTAGAGGCTTTGGGAGCTCCCCTATAAAGTGACTCAATTGAAAATAACGTCACTCATCCATTCCCGTGAAAACTTCTCCCTTTTTTTTCAATTCCTTAAGTGAACCCATTTCCTCCCCCACCATTATATCCCTTAATTGTGCATCTCCTTTCCCCATACACTTCCCTGTGATACCTTCTTTACCCGGGGGGGGGGGGGAACTCTGTAGACCCTAAGGGCATTAACAATTAATTAAATTCCCATCTGTTTGTGTAAAACATCCCAAACTCTTAAATCATTTAATGTGAACAAACTTGTGCTATCTGCTAATCCTCGGTATTGTGAAGGTAACCATACAATTCTACTTAAATTGGTACTACTTAGTATATTTTCTATTTTAACCCAGCTTTTCCCTTTTGCAATATATGTCTAGTCAAAAATTCTCACCATTATTACTGAGTTATAATATCTTTTCAAATCTGGTACTCCCAGTCCACCTTTCTCTTTATTTCTACATAAAATTGCATGGCTTATTCTTGCTTTTTCATTCCTCCAAATAAATCTTATTAACATTTTTTTAATTGTTCTGAAATATACTTCTGGTAGTTTAATTGGTATTATTTGAAATGTTTATAACATTTTTGGAACGATTACCATTTTTATCAAATTTATACAACCTATCCATGACGGGGTTCCCCCTCCTAATTTCCTTAGTTCATCCTTGATCTCATTTAACAATGGGATATAATTTAATTTATATAAGTTCTTGAAGGATACAGTTAATTTTATTCCTAGATATTTTAATTCTTTTTCTCTCCAAACAAAGAGAAATTCCTCCTGTATTCTATTTTTCTCTCTATTATTGTTCATATTTAAAATCTCTGTTTTTGTTGGATTAATTTTTAAATTTGATCTCTCCCCAAACTCTTTCAGTGATTTCATTAAATTTGGCAATATTATCCTTGGGTTTCCAACATAAAATAGCATATCATCTGCATAAGCTGCCACCTTATGCTCTGTGTCTCCTATCCATATTCCCTTTATATCCATGTTTTTCCTTATTGTAGCCAATAGAGATTCTAATGACAAAACATATAGAAGTAGAGACAGAGGGCATCCCTGTCTTGTTCCATTTAGCATCCCAAAATATTCTGATAAATCCCCATTAACCATAATTGCTGCAGAGGGTTGACTATATAACTTCCTTATCCATTCTCTCATTCTATCTCCTATCCCCAATACTTCCAATGTATCCATCATATATCCCCAATCTACTCTATCAAATGCCTTTTCAGCGTCAATCAAGAGTACCACCGCGGAGGTTTTCTCTTTTTTGCTTTTTTGTATGAGAAACAGAGATCTCAATCCATTGTCTCTACCCTCTCTCCCTGGTACAAAGCCTACTTGATCTATGTGTATCCATTCCAGCATTAGGTCTTTCAACCTGTTTGCCAGAACTTTTGCGTATAATTTAGTATCTGTGTTCAATTAAGAAATCGGTCTATAACTTGAGCAGTGAGTAACATCCTTACCTTCTTTATGAATGAGAACTACATGTGCTTGTAGTGATTCCCTCCTCATTTCCATTTCTCCCCCAAAGCATTCATATATATCCTCAATTTAGGTACTAATAGTTCTTTATATTTTTTATAATACCTCACAGTATATCCATCTGGACCTGTACTTTTCCCAGCTGTAGTACTTTTTAGTGCTAGTTGTATTTCTTACTGCGTTATTTCTAATTTGAGGGATTTTAATTGTTCCTCGCTTATTTTCGGTAATCCTGCATTCTTTAAATATGTCCGTCTTTTTTCTATTTTTCCTACTCTATCTTTATTTGTAGAACTATGGGGAGTAATATTATATAGATTGTTATAGTATTCTTTAAACACTTTAGCAATATCTTTAGTTGAATACACTAATTCTCCTTTGGGGTCCATATTTTCTCTATATAGTTCCTAGATTTTTTTTTTTCTCTGAGCCCTCATTAAATACTTTCCTGGCCTGTCTCCCCATCTATATCTCTCACTTATCATTTTATTAAATACTCTTTTCTTATCTTCTTCCAGAAAATTATTTAATTCTTCTCTTTTATTTATTACCCTCTGCATAATCTCTTTTGTTATTGTATATTTATGTGTCTGCTCTAACTCACAGAGTTCCCCGAGAAGCTCATTCATTTTTTCTCTTCTTTCCCTCTTCTTCTTTGCTCCAATCGCTATTAGGATTCCTCTAATATAGGCCTTATGAGCCTCCCACACCGTTGCTACAGACACATCCCCTGAATCATTTTCTTCAAAAAATTGCTCTATTTCTTTTTTAATTCATTGATCCGTCTCTTGATCCAGGAGAAGTGTCTCATTTAACCTCCATACTTTTCCCCCATTCAGCTCCTTTCCCCATAATAATTGCATTGTGACGGGAGAATGGTCCAATATTGACATCACTTCTATTTTTACTTTAACCAGAGCCTCAATAAGTCAATGTTCCAGCAATATATAGTCCAATCTTGAATACATCTCGTGTGCATGGGAGTAAAACGTATAGTCTCTGTCCTTCATATGCCTAATTCTCCATATGTCTACAAGTTGGCATTGGAATATCATTTTTTTCAAGGATCTCAAAGACCTACTTTCCTCTCTCTGCACAGGAGACATCATATCTATCTGAGGATCCATACAAAGATTGAAATCTCCTGCCACAATTAAATTACCTTTTTTGAAATCCATTAATTTTTTCAGAGTATTTTTTAGGAATATCTCCGGTTTCTTATTCAGGCAATAAATATTTGCTAATGTACAATCTATTTCTTGTAGTTTTCCCTTCAGAAACAGAAATCTCCCTTCAGGATCTACCAATCTGTCTTCCAACTTAAACTTTATATTTTTCGCAAAACCTATTGCCACTCCCGTATGATACACATATGATAATATACTGTATACCCTATTCATATTTTGCTTAGGAGATCTAATGTGACCCATTCACCTGCTGGACATTGTAGCAAAGGCCTGTTTGGTATCTACCCAAATGGCATCATCTCATACATCTGTTTCATCGTTTTTTATGAGTATCACCAATTATGGAATAAAATGTAAAGTTGGGAATTGAGCTGTATGAAAGTGTACTTTCAGGTCAAATAGGATCAGACCTACAGATGTATTACTTCTACACAGTTTTACAATTACAAACATGCAGCTTAATGGACTTTTACAACAGCTTATTATGACCAGGATATACTGAGCCTGTTGAGGACTCTGGGTTAAGTACTGTTAATGAATTCTATTCAACATGAGCTGTTTTTTATAGTAATGGTGGGGGTAGGGCTGTGAAATTTGTCAGATCTCTGCCCAGACACTACAAACATAAGATTTAATTCTGACCACTTTTCTTGACATTTTGGAGAAATTAGGGTGGCAAAGGGTTTCCACATTCACCTCACTCAATTTGGGGTTCACCAGACCTCATTATCATCATCATAATTATTTAGTCACAATTTTGGGGCTATCACCTGATGACAAGTTCACTGCTGTGGTAGAGGAGGAAGAAATTATGTTCATCTGAAGCTGTAGTAGGCCAGAACACTGCGGGTTGATTCCTTTATTTCTGTGTCCATACTCCACATCTGAGTTGATATCTTTGAAGGTCTATGTATGGCTTTTTTTCAGATTTTGCTCCTATCCCCAGCAAAGTAGCAGAGTGTCAATTGAAGCTTCACTCCCTCAGCCTTGGATCAGCGGTGTGGTGTGTTAAAAAATGTCTTTGCCGCTGTCCAGGTTGTGTTCTCCTTGAGCCACTTGGTGATAAAATCCTTTTCCGATGTCTGCTAGAGAAGTGCAATAAAGCAGCACTGGGTAGATCACACACAGAATGAGATCTAGCAAAAGCATGCTTCCAACACTCAAAAAACAAAGGGAAGGCATGTGTAGTTTGGGGTATGTCCTAAAAGAGTCTACCATGTCATGGTGGACAAGCTAGTAATCTTATGGCTAAAAGTGAATTAATGAATGAGAGAGAACCTCTTTTATCTCAAGTACAGGAATATAAAACTCATATGAAACCATGGAATAATTCTTCAAGGGTCTACAATATGTCTACAGAGGACCTCATCCTAGGCAAGAATTAATAATCCTTGGTAATTACCACAGTAAGAACAGTAACAACTACAACTGACAAGAGGATATCCTCGAAAAACTGGCCATGTTCTTAGGTGTTGAACTGCAAAATGATTTAGGGTAGTATAGCCACTTGATGACCAGCAACGTACCTGTACATCGCTGGACTCCAAGTGGTTATACCAGGATGATGCTGCTGGATTGCTTTTTTAAGCAGCAGGAGGGGATATCCTCACACCTCCCGCCGTCTTCTGCATCTCTCTTGGACTCTCTTGTCCTACCAGGAGACCTGAGCAACCAGCTAGCGCTTCTGCCAGCTGATCATAATGGTAAGTGGTGACCAAAAAGGCTCCAATCATCTCTATGGTATAGGAAACTGGAAGCAATGATCATTCATCATTTCCAGTTTTGCCAGATGTAAATAGTGCCATTTTTCAATTGGGAAAGCATCTGATCACACCGATCTTGGTGTGCTCAGATACTTTTAAGGGCAGAGGAGACAAAAGTGATAAAAAAATTGAAAGTTACAGTGTAAAAAAATTGGAGAGCCACTGCCCCCCTGTGCTTGCGCGCAAAGGCGAACGCATGCATCGGTCCCACACGCAAACAGAGATGGTCCCACACATGTGAGGTATCACCATGAATGTCAGATCAAGTGCAATAATTCTAGCACCAGACCTCCTGTGTAAATATAAAATGATAGCCTCTAAAGGCCATTGCACAAGCGTGTACAATTTTAAAGTGTGACATATTTAGTATCTATTTACTCAGCTTAGTATCATCTTTTGCTTTTTACCAAACAATTGGGTATTATATTGTGCTGTGCAAATACCATGTGACATAGAAAATTGCAGCACCTACCATTTTATTCTCTAGGGTCTCTGCTTTAAAAAAAAAAATACAATGTTTGGGGGTTTTAAGTAATTTTCTAAGAAACAAATACTGATTTTTATATGTAAACAAAACATGGCTTGGTCTTCAAGTGGATGGCTTTTAAATAAGCTGAGGACCACAAAGGAGGAGTGAAAGGTTATAGTAAAATAAGTGTGATAGAAACTGAGGAGTATTCATCACATACCAACAGAAACACAAAATATTACCAGATATTAATATTTATAGATAATGACACCAGAGATTGTTGATCCAGAGAATATCTGATTACCTCCAGGTAATCAGAAAGGAAATGTTTTCTCCCCCGGTGATGCAAATTGGACCAAGCTTTAAAGGGTCCTGTGGATCAACGGTGGGTTCTACTTATTTATTGAACTAGATGAAATTGTGCCTTTTTCATCCTGACTAACTATCTTCACATTGACAGTGCAACCACATACCTTTGGAAAGAGTGGTGAAGAGTTAAGTTGACCAAAAAATAATAGATTTTTGAACAGACATTTGTATGAAAAACCTCAGCAAACTCAATGACTTGATGAATGTCATTCGAAAATAATTCAACATTTAGTTTGCTTCTGAACCAAAGCCACATTCAGTGTTAGAAATTCATTTGTTATGAGAAAAATTCCAAATTCCAATTTTCTTGTCACTGTGGTCCAAAACGAATATCGTTTAGGCCCACTAATGAATAGAAAATTGAAGTAACATTCCTAAAATGAAAAAAATGTTGGAAACAAATTGACTAGTGTATGGCCAGTTTTAGAGGCTCTGTAAAGTTTTATTCTCGTCTGTGAACCTGCTGGTAAGGCTTTCCCCCAAGTGTTTCAAGGACACAGATAGAAACCTGACAGGGCTCCTACCCCTTCCCCTCAAAGTGTTTTTGTTGCTGCCACATATGGGAAATTCGATTCATGTGGTTTAATTTTTATTTGACTAATTGGTAGTGTTCTTATCAAAATAATGGCTTGACTCTGGTTGTTATTTGTTATTGTAGCAAGTAAAGAAGTCCCCTTTCCTCTTTTCCTTTCCTTTTTTCCTTTTCTCTTTTCCTTCCCTTTTTTCCTTTTCCTTTCTTCTTTTCCTTTTTTCCTTTCCTTTCCTCTTTTCCTTCCCTTTTTTCCTTTTCCTTTCTTGTCCTTTCCTTTTTTCCTTTCCTTTCCTCTTTTCCTTTCTTTTTTTCCTTTCCTTTTTTCTTTTCTTTTTTCCTTTCCTTTCCTTTCCTTTTTTCCTTTCATTTTTCCTTTCCTTTTCCTTTTTTCCTTTCCTTTCTTTTCCTTTCCTTTCTTTTACTTTTTTTCTGTTCATTTTTTCTTTTTTTCTCTTTAACTTTCCTTTCCTTTCCTCTTTAAATTTCCTTTCCTTTCCTCTCCTTTCCTTTCCTCTTTAACTTTCCTTTCCTCTTTAACTTTCCTTTCCTCTTTAACTTTCCTTTCCTTTCCTTTCCTCTAACTTTCCTTTCCTCTTTAACTTTCCTTTCTTTTCCTCTTTAACTTTCCTTTCCTTTCCTCTTTAACTTTCCTTTCCTTTCCTCTCCTTTCCTTTCCTCTTTAACTTTCCTTTCCTCTTGAACTTTCCTTTCCTTTCCTCTTTAACTTTCCTTTCCTCTTTAACTTTCCTTTCTTTTCCTCTTTAACTTTCCTTTCCTTTCCTCTCCTTTCCTTTCCTCTTTAACTTTCCTTTCCTCTTTAACTTTCCTTTCTTTTCCTCTTTAACTTTCCTTTCCTTTCCTCTCCTTTCCTTTCCTCTTTAACTTTCCTTTCCTCTTTAACTTTCCTTTCCTTTTCTCTTTAACTTTCCTTTCCTTTTCTCTTTAATTTTCCTTTCCTATTATATTTCCTTTCGGGGGGATATCCATAGTTCAAAAATGTATTGCAAACATTCTCCAACACCATATATATGGCAAAATGAAAGTGACCACCACGTGATGGAATGTTTGAACTGTGCGGATATGTATTGTGCCACATTCTTGGCTATGCATTATGGTAACTGTTTGTGTGTCTATTCTACCTGTGTATACCTGTTTGCCTGAAGGTAATCTTGCATTTATAATTTTCTTTTGTGTCTAACTTAATGATGGAAATATTCATATGAAATACTGTATTATTTTAGTTCCAGTTGTGCAAACAGATGCTTCTAATTCTATTTTATGACTTTCAAACAACAACAATAATACAAATCCTTCTTTATTGTCTGCATGGGTTTCCAGGAACATAGCTCCACCAATTTATTATGTGTCCTGGAGGGCAGTGTATTTTATATAAAGTATTGTGTTTTGTGCCCTGCAGGTGGAGATTTGGGAATATTACACCAGAACTGAACTGCAACACGCAACCTAAGGAAATGGAAAGAAGCTAAAACTGAACAAGATCACAGCAAAATCTTCATACTTGGCTATTAGCCAGCTCAGATCACGAATATACATACAAAATGTGCGTTTTTATGAGACAATAAACCAGATCAGGTTGTTTAATTATAGGATGACTCACTAGAGAACAATGTGCGCAATTTAATCCTGAGCTCCTGGCAGATATTAAAGGATCACATTATCACAATTAATTTGGTTATATAATAATACAAATATTAAAAGTGTTATTAAAAGCAGCTGTTGTAAGTACCCAAAATATCTTCGTATTAGCTTCCTTTGCACCGCTGAAATAGGAGCGGGAGGGGCAGCACTGCAAGCCAATCCCCTGAACAGTAGCAGTGAGAGAAGGGGCAGAAAGTTAGTCAAGTGGGGCTTTAAACACCAAAAAATATTTCTGTGTCTTAGTTTAGTACTCAAAATTATTCTGTTGTAGTTTTTCAAAGATTTAAAAAATTATTTTCTTATAGCAAATATGTGTTTGATTTTTCTTGCTTAGTCAAAAAACCCCCCAAAATGTATCAAACCCAGAGCAGCCAGAATCTGCACAGCAACCAATCAGCTTCTTCAAAGCTTATCTGAATAAACTGAAGATAAAAGTTGCCATGCAAAACTGCCCCAGGTGCTGGCAGCTCCAGTTTTGATAAATTCCCGTCAATGAGTTTCAAGCTATGGAAAACACAATTACTGCTGGTAAATTGCAATGTGTTCATTTTTTTATCATGGATCTTTTGTGTCAATATCTTTTGCACATGAATTATTCATAGTCTATTGTTTGTGGTATGTTACATACTCCTGCTTCCTGCACTCACTACACTATATTGTAAGTCAGTTCCCCACGCCAGTGTCAGAATGCCCGCCGCAGTCCCGCTATAAGTCGCTGATCGCCGCCATTACTAGTAAAAGAAAAAGAAAAAATCCAGTATCTATACCTCCATTTATAAACTCTATAACTTTTTTGTAAACAAATTAATTTACACGTATTGGGATTTTTTTTAGCAAAGACATGGAGCAGAATACATTTTGGCCTAAATTTTTTGACGAAATTAGATTTTTTAATGGACATGTTTAATAGCAAAAAGTCCAAAATACAGGTTTTTTCCCCCAAAATTGTCACTTTGTTAGCGCAAAAAATAAAATACGCACATTTATTTATTTTATGTACTTATACAGCGCCGTCAATTTTACTCAGCGCTTTACATATATATATTGTACATTCACATCAGTACCTAACCCTCAAGGGGCATACAATCTAAGGTCCCTAACTCACATTCATACACATACTAGGGCCAATTTAGACAGGAGCCAATTCACCTACCAGCATGTCTTTGGAGTGTGGGACAAAACCAGAGCACCCAGAAGAAACCCACACAGACACAGGGAGAACATGCAAACTCCAGGCAGGAGGTGTTGTGGTTGGGATTCAAACCAACGACCCTAATACTGCCAGGTGGAAGTGCTAACCATTTAGCCACTGTGCTGCACATGCAATCAAATACCACCAAAAGAAAGCTCTATTCATGGAAAAAAGGATGTAAATTTCATTTGGATGCAGCGTTGAATGATCGCGCAATTGTCAGTTAAAGTAACGCAGCGCCACAACGCAAAAAATGGCCTGGCCAGGAAGGGGGGTAAAGTGGTTAAACATGTCCAGTAAAAAAATTTTAAAAATCAAATTTTGTCATAAATTTTGGGCAAAATGTATTCTGCTCCATATCTTTGCTAAAAAAAAATCCCAATACATGTAAATTAATTGGTTTACGTGAAAGTTATAGCGTCTACAAATGGCGGTATATATATTGGAATTTATTTTTTCTCTAGTAATGGCAGCTATTAATGACTTATAGCGGGACTGTGGCGGGCGTTCTGACCTGGGGGGGAACTGACTTGGTGAAACTGACATCCTCAGTGACACTAATACAGTGACCAGTGCTATTAAAAGCACTGGCACCGTACTAATGGCACTGGGCATGAAGGGGTTAACATCTGGGGCGATCAAAGGGTTAACTGTGTGCTCTTTCACTGTTGGCTGTGTGCGTGCTTCACTGTAAGCACACTGCTTTGTATAGCTGTGCTATGCAGAGCCATACAAAGCAGTGTGCTGACAGGAGAGATCTGTGTTGTTTATACACAGGTCTCTCCCCGTCGGAGATACTCGGCTATCATCGTGTGCCAGCGAGTAATCATCGGCCGGGACCCGGTGATAGACAGCCGTGGCCACAAATGGCAGCGTGGGTAAGGCCCTACCCGGAACTGCAAAATCACGTATATATACGTGATTTTGCACACCTGTGCTCTCCTGTAACGGTATTTCTGCTATAGGGCAGTGCCGGAAGCGGTTATAAACCTCTGCATTCAATTATTACTGGTTTGAGTAATAGTTTAAGATTTAAGCTGTGAAGGGCAGGTGCAGATTAGCACAGAGCCCACTCACACTCCTGTTGTAGATGATGCAAGTCTGAAAAGGAGGGTCGCACACCGCTGGTGTCATCCACAAGAAACGTTATTGGAGACTACTCAGAAAGAACATGGTTCTGCCACTGTCTCCAATAACGTTTCTTGTGGATGATACCAGCGGTGTGCGCCCATCCTTCAACTGCAATAGAATTGTATTTTTCTCATAATAATCATAAGCAGATGTCTAGAGCACCCCCTCCCCCACATCAGATGCTAAGAGTCCGCCATCCTTCCTTATATCCTTACATCACAGTGCACCCACTTTATCTTGTGCTGCTGCAGACGAAAAAGAAGAAGTTGGATGTGCAGCTGCAGGAGAGGGGTGAGGGCCATATGAAATGGCCTGGAGGGCCAGATTTGGCCTACTGTCCTTGTGTTTGACATGCGTTTTAGGCTGTACATTAAAGGTCATAGTCCTGACCCCTGCATTCTGCATTCTGTGCTGTACATTACATAGTCCTGACCCCTGCATTCTGCATTCTGTGCTGTACATTACATAGTCCTGACCCCTGCATTCTACATTCTGTGTTGTACATTACATAGTCCTGACCCCTGCATTCTACATTCTGTGCTGTATATTACATAGTCCTGACCCCTGAATTCTACATTCTGTGCTGTACATTACATAGTCCTGACCCCTGCATTCTACATTCTGTGCTGTATATTACATAGTCCTGACCCCTGCATTCTACATTCTGTGCTGTATATTACATAGTCCTGACCCCTGCATTCTACATTCTGTGCTGTTTTTTACATAGTCCTGACCCCTGCATTCTACATTCTGTGCTGTATATTACATAGTCCTGACCCCTGCATTCTACATTCTGTGCTGTATATTACATAGTCCTGACCCCTGCATTCTACATTCTGTGCTGTTTTTTACATAGTCCTGACCCCTGCATTCTACATTCTGTGCTGTATATTACATAGTCCTGACCCCTGCATTCTACGTTCGGTGCTGTATATAATATAGTCCTGACACCTGCATTCTACATTCTGTGCTGTATATTACATAGTCCTGACCCCTGCATTCTACATTCTGTGTTGTACATTACATAGTCCTGACCCCTGCATTCTACATTCTGTGCTGTATATTACATAGGCCTGACCCCTGAATTCTACATTCTGTGTGTACATCACATAGTCCTGACCCCTGCATTCTACATTCTGTGCTGTATATTACATAGTCCTGACCCCTGCATTCTACATTCTGTGTTGTACATTACATAGTCCTGACCCCTACATTCTACATTCTGTGCTGTACATTACATAGTCCTGACCCCTGCATTCTACATTCTGTGCTGTACATTACATAGTCCTGACCCCTTAATCCCACATGTTATGTTGTATTTTACATACTCCTGACCTTACTATTTTTATACTTTAAACTTTTCTTTTAACTTCTGTGAGTTCCCATTCCACAAAATGCCATGGTGCTTCAGCTAGTAACAAATAAAGTGCTCCTGTGGCCAGAAGGAGAAGGAGGAATAGAGCCCCATCAATGGTGTCAGCATGAGGAATAGTGCCCCATCATTAGTATTAGTGGCAGGGATAGTGCCCCATCATTGGTATCAGTGGGATGAATAGTGCCCCATCATTGGTATCAGTGGGAGGAATAGTGCCCCATTATTGGTGTCAGTGGGAGGAATAGTGCCCCATCATTGGTGTCAGTGGAGGAATAGTGCCCCATCATTGGTGTCAGTGGGAGCAATAGTGTCCCATCATTGGTGTCAGTGGGAGGAATAGTGCCCCATCATTTGTATCAGTGAGAGGAATAGTGTCCCATCATTGGTGTCAGTGGGAGGAATAGTGCCCCATCATTAGTATTAGTGGCAGGGATAGTGTCCCATCATTGGTGTCAGTGGGAGGAATAGTGCCCCATCATTGGTATCATTTGGAGGAATAGTGTCCCATCATTGGTGTTAGCAGAAAGAATAGTACCCCATCATTGGTATTAGTGGGAGGAATAGTGCCCTATCATTGGTATTAGTGGCAGAAATAGTGCCCCATCATTGGTATCAGTGGGACGATTAGTGCCCCATCATTGGTATCAACGGGAGGAATAGTGCCCCATCATTGGTATCACAGGAGGAATAGTGCCCCATCATTGGTATCAGTGGGAGGAATAGTGCCCCATCGTTGGTATCAGTGGGAGGAATAGTGTCCCATCATTGGAATCAGTGGGAGGAATAGTGCCCCATCATTGGTATCAGTGGGGAGGAATAGTGCCCCATCATTGGTATCAGTGGAGGAATAGTGCCCCATCATTGGTATCAGTAAGAGGAATAGTGTCCCATCATTGGTATCAGCGGGAGGAATAGTGCCCCATCATTGGTATCAGTGGGAGGAATAGTGACCCATCATTGGTATCAGCAGGAGGAATATTGACCCATGAGGACTTATCTCCACAGAATATTATATTATAACAATGTGCAGCCAGATATATAACTATAAAAGCTGTCGCTATGGTGAAAAGGTCACAGTTGGTATCCATAAAGAGATAGAGCCCAAACTGGTTATGTAAGGTGTCACATCCCATGAATATAAACAGCAAAAAGTAGCAAAAAAATAGGAGATTTTTAAGGCACCAAAAACAGACAAAATTAAAAGCAGAACACTTATTAAAGTTGATTTAAAAAGCAAAAAATACCATGCATATAAAACATAATGAAAACTTGGTGTATGATCATATATAGAAAACCACAATGAGATACATAAGCACAGTCATGCGTATAGAACCCTAGCATGTTTCAATGCTTGGTGTGAATCTTCATCACGGGGATGTATATCACAGTGGTGCAATATGACCAATGATTACATAATAATCGTATTTCCAGAAGGGAAAAGGGCAACCCAACCCAAAAAAACAGAGGCTTTAGACCACTGAAGCACAAAGGACACCAAAGGAGTTTCCCACTAATAGGATATCGGGAAAAAAATGGTAGAGTCTCCAAGTCCACATAGAAGAATACCAAGAATACTTAATTATGTAACAGCCCAGCCAGGAGTGGAAAGGCCAAGTATGATGGAGGACTATGGGGCTACAAAAGGAGACACATAAGCCATATTTCCATCAACAAAAGATTAAAATGACAAGTAGATGAGGTGATGTGGCCATTTTGCTCAAAAGTTCCCCAGAACGGACTACCATTCTTTTTTTGATATCCTATTATTGGGAAACTTCTTGGTGTCCTTTGTGCTTCAGTGGTCTGAACCTCTCTGTTTTTTTGGGTAAGGTTGCCCTTCCCCCCCCTGGAAATATAATTATTATGTAACCATTGGTCTTAAAGCACCCCTGTGATACACATCCTCCGATGAAGATTCACACCAAGAATTGAAGCACGTCGGGATTCTATAAGCATAATTTTGTTTATATATCTCATTGTGGTTTTCTATATATGATCATGTACCAAGTTTTTATTATGTTTTTACATGCAGTGTGTTTTTTCATTTTTAAATAAACTACAGTTGCAAGAAAAAGTATGTGAACCCCTTGGGATTACGTGGAGTTTTGCATGAATTGGGCATAAAAATGTGCTCTGAACGTCATCTAAGTCACAATAGAAGAACACAGTCTGCTGAACATAATACTACACAAACATTAGATGTTGCCATGGTTTAATTGAACATAACATGTAAACATTCACAGTGCAGGGAGGAAAAAGTATGTGAACCTTTGGACTTAGTAACAGGTTGACCCTCCTTTGGCAGCAATAACCTCAACCAAACATTTCCTGTAGTTGCAGATCAGACCTGCACAACCATCTGGAGTAATTTTGGACCACTCCTCTTCACAAAACTGTTTCAGTGTAGCAATATTCTTGGGATGTCTGGTGTGAATCGCTCTCTTAAGGTAATTCCACAGCATTTCAATCAGGTTGAGGTCAGGACTCTGACTGGGCCACTCCAGAAGGCGTATTCTGTGCTGTTGCAACCATTGTTTTGTTGAATTGCTTGTATGCTTTTAATTATGTCTGTTTTTGGTGCCTTAAAAATTCCCTTTATTTGCTACTTTCTTCTGTTGGTATCCATGTATTGTGTACTTTGAATATGTATGGGCATTGCTCTTATGACCAATAACAGGTACTATTAGGAATTTAATCAGTGATTTTGTAATAAAATATGTTTATATTTTAGGAAATGTGTGTCCTTCTACTGTGCAGGTAAAGTCTGATGAACTTAGGCTTTTTGGTTTTGATTTGATATACTGTTAGGTCCATATATATTTCCACACTTTTAGTTTTAGTTTTTTTTCAGATATTTACCAAAACATATTCAAGCTATAGTTATATATTGGATATGGGCTGAAAGTGCACATTCTCAGGTTTAATTTGAGGGTATGTACATCCAAATTGGAGGAAGGGTTTAGGAATTACAGCTCTTAAGATTAGCCATCCCCCCTTTTTCAAGGGACCAAAAGTAATTGGACAAATGAATATAATCATAAATAAAATGTTCATTTGTAATATTTTGTTGAGAATCCTTTACCAGCAATGACTGCCTGAAGTCTGGAACCCATGGACATTACCAAAGACTGGGTGTCCTCCTTTCTGATGCTTTGCCAGGCTCTAACTGCAGCTGTCTTCAGTTGTTCTTTATTTGTGGGTCTTTCTGCCTTTAGTTTTGCCTTCAGCAAGTGAAATGCATGCTCAATTGGGTTGAGATCAGGTGATTGACTCGGCCATTGCAGAATATTCCACTTATTTTCCTTCAAAAGCTCCTCGGTTGCTTTTGCAGTGTGTTTTGGATCATTGTCCATCTGTACTGTGAAGCGCCGTCCAATCACCTTTGCTGTATTTGGCTTAATCTGGGCTGACATATCTCTAAACACTGCAGAATTAATCCGGCTGCTTCTGTCTTCTGTCACATCATCAATAAACACCAATGACCCAGTGCCACTGGAAGCCATGCATGCCCATGCCATCACACTGCCTCCACCATGTTTTACAGATGACGTTGTGTGCTTTGGATCATGAGCTGTTCCAAGCCTTCTCCACACTTTTTTCTTCCCGTCATTCTGGTACATATTCATCTTAGTTTCATCCGTCTAAAGAATGCTTTTCCAGAACTGGTCTGGCTTTTTTAGATGTTTTTTGGCAAAGTCTAAGCTGCCTTTTCTATTCTTCAGGCTTATGAATGGTTTGCACCTTGTGGTGAACCCTCTGTATTTGCTCTTGTAAAGTCTTCTCTTGATTATAGACTTGGACAATGATACGCCCACCTCCTGGAGAGTGTCCTTCACTTGTCTGGATGTTGTGAATGGGTTTTTCTTTATTATAGAGAGGATCCTGAGATCATCCACCACTATTGTCTTCTGTAGACGTCCATGCCTTTTTATGTTGCTGAGCTCACCAGTGTGTTCTTCTTTCCTCAGAATGTACCAAACTGTTGATTTGGACACTCCTAAAGTTGCTGCTATCTCTCTGATGGATTTGTTTCATTTTTGAAGCCTTACAATGGCCTGTTTCACTTGCATGGACAGCTCCTTTGAACACATGATGTAGGTTCACAGCAATAGATTCCAAATGCAATTACCACACTTAATATCAGCTCCAGACCTTTTACCTGCTTAATTGATGAAGAAATAACGAAGGAGTAGCCCACACCTGGCCATGAAACAGCTTTTGATTCAATTGTCCAATTACTTTTGGTCCCTTGAATAAGGGGGGGATGGCTACTCTTAAGAGCTGTAATTCCTAAACCCTTCCTCCAATTTGGATGTACATACCCTCAAATTAAACCTGAGAGTGTGCACTTTCAGCTCATATCCATTATATAACTATAGCTTGAATATGTTTTGGTAAATACCTGACAAAAAATAAAATTGTGCCTGTGTCCAAATATATATGGACCTAACTGTACATGTGGCCAGCACTAAAAGCAACTCGGCACAGTGTTTTCTCTAGAAAAGGAGAACATTTGGTCTACTCTAGTTCCCTTTAAGTCAGCTCTGTTATTATATACGTTGGAGTGAATGTCTTACTGTATATGAAGTTTTTGTGTTTTTAGCTCTGTTTGCATAGAGATGTATCGGAGAGCCATTTTTATTTAAGTAACCTGAAGATGACTGTACAATATAAACACTATTACCTTGTCACATTCCAGGTTTGATAAGCAATTTTCATACCAATGACAGAAAAGGAAAGTCACTCAAAAATACAGATTGCTTCATTTATGCAATTTATCTCCATTGCTTATCATACATTTGATTTATATATAGTGTAGGGAAGTTTCGAAGAAAGTCGGCACAGGCCAGCTGTGTCATGTTTATTTCCTTCAAGCCAAATCGTAACCTAAGCTTTTACAGCTTAAGAGAAGTCATAGAAAAAAAAAATATTTTTTAATTTGCTGTAATTTCTTTTATAGTTCACACGCAGTGCACCAACCTCCCCTTCCCTGGCAGCATGCTAAAGAGAAAGCAGTGGTTTCCCTCCAGCAGTCCGACACACTCCGTCCACAGTCATAATTACTGTGCTCCAATCAGCAGCATCGCATTAGAACACGTGTCCTTTAAAATCCTTTAAATTTTGGTTAATTTTTTCATTTAGTGTTTTTCAAATGTGTGGTTTTTTTTATTTGTATATACTGTCATTATTTTTATTTGTTCAGTTTTCTGTATGCAAATAAATAAATAAATAATGAGGCTGAAGAGGACTCTTTTTAGGGGGTACAGTCCAGTTCAGGATAGGTCAAATGAGTTTCTGTAAATCTCAGCAGTCAGTTGAAACCCACCGAGTCTTTAAAAGCCACCAAAATCACCTGAATTTTGCATTACCGAAATCTATAAATTTTTGTTAAAATTTTGGGGAAGTGAAAAATCTCAATTTCCCTCCCTAAACGGCCTTCTTAAGCCTTCTTAAGCCTCATACACACAATGAGAATATTAGATGAATGATTTTTTCTTTTTGCATGCTAGACTGATATGGAAAATTAATTTGTTAGTAAAGTTACGAAAATTCTTGTAAGACAGAGTACATCGGAAGTGATGTAATGTATTGTATTGCATTGTAATGTATTCTTTAGTTTCCAAACATGCGCAGTCTTGGTGACTCGTTTGTTTCAGACAAATACTGTACTGATTGCTCTGGTATCATACGAGAACATTTTTTGTGCTTGTCCCTTTGGATATTTTCACATAAACTGTCGTGATTGGCTCTCAAAATCTGTGTACTAACAATCAGATTATTGGACAAATGCTCCGAATTCAGTACTTTTCATCCAATATTCTCATCGTGTGTTCAAGGCTTTAGATCCAAGACCCAGACTGCAAGGGCTCCCCGCCCCAGTACAGTCAAGATTATGCCTGGTTTCAAGGACCACACTCAAGTCATTCAATTGTCAAATGCTGGAACTCCAGTGGAAAGGCATTTGACAGTTAATTCACAGAGGGTCCAGCCTTGCTCTCACCATAAGAAAAAGTTGAAGACACAGGGATCCCCAATCTCAAGGTATGTCATTGACCTAATCTGGAAGTAATAGTAGGTGCCGCCCCAATGAAGAAGTACAGTTATTCCTTATTATTGCACTGATGTCCCACAGAGGCATCCAGTACTCACCCACTCATGGAGTATTACTTCTTCTGCAGCATTTCATATCAGGTAGAGTAAGAGGAAAGGTAGGGTCCCGCACAATGCCTGTGGTCAGTGTTACTTACCTAGAAAATAACTTCCCGGTGTTCTTGAAATCAGTCTTTGGCCCAAAACCTAAATGCTATGCTTTATATAAATGTATGACAATTTTCAAATGAATTGTTAGGAATGGACTGGCCAGCAATGGTGGGACTCACCTGCCTTTTGATCTGCAGTACCAGGGCTGGCCAGCGGGTGCTCCCAGCAATCAGAGACTCAACCTTTCAGCCAGCTAACACCTGGAACTGATGATGCTGGGGTATTTAAGGGATGGCCAGACTTGCAGACTCTGCCTTGGTGTTGTGTTTGTCCTGGGCCCTGTATCTGTCCTGCATCCTGTTTCTGTTCCTTTGCTGACTTCTCCTGCTCTGATCCTGCCTTGTGACCCTGACCATCCCTCTGTCTGACCCTCTGTACTATGCTGCTTGCTACCTGCTGAACCTGGCCTGTGACCCCGACTATTCTCCGCTTGCTCCCCCTGTACCTACCTGCCCAATTGATATTGACCCGGCCTGCCTGACGACGCTTGCTTGTATATACTGTTATCTGTGGGTGGTTTGGTTTGTTTGCACCGTATTATGTTTTAGTATTGCACTGCGTTTATGTTTGTACTGTTAGTGTTAATAAATTATATTGTTTATAACATATCTGAGGTCTGCGTTTCCCTGCTTCAGTCACACACCTCTGGTCATACCTGGGAGCCCTGACATTACACCAAGGCCAATCCTGACCAGAAGTGGCTGCACAGGGAAGCCATCTTGGCTTGTTGATGGGAAGGATGGATCTAGATGAGGTTGAGTATTTATCTCTGCTAGTGCTTGATGACAGAGAGTATGCTTATCAGACTCTGAAGGAGTATACCCGGGATGAACTGCTAGAATGTATACGGCTCGCTCATGTTCTAGTAGATCAGGGCACAGTTTTCTCTATGGTGCAGCCATTGATTCAGGTTTGTGTTGAGTTGGTTTCATCTGGTTTCCCCGAATGCAGGGATGAATTTTTGCCACCATTTAGTGCAGACCAGGTAGAGTCCCTGGTGTGGTTATTAGAGGATGATGTGGGTTACTTTCTGGAGCGTTATTCCACATGTTCACCACAGACACTGAGAGATTGTATAAACGCAGTGCAGTCATTGACCAGACAGACTTTGTGTAAACTCAGCTTTGTTCAACCCCTACTGCAGACATGGACAGATTTGTTGCACCCAGCCTCAGTCAGCTTACAAAAACCCAGTCCTGCTTCTAACTCTACTCCTGTATTCCCACCAGCTCCTCCAGTTACAGCCCAGTATACTTGGCTATCTACCGCATGTCAGTACCCTGTTCCCACTCGCTGCACCTATCCTGCCTTTAACCCTGTAAAAAAGCCCTCTGTAGCAACTGCTCCCTCTCCTGTTCCATCCTCCAGTTCTTCTCTGTCTCCAGCTGCTCCATTCGTTTGCAGACCTGCGTTTACTTGCAGTGCTCCAGTAGTTAAAACCAGAAAAAAGCGAAAATTCTTTCCAACCAATACCATCCTGCCAGTATCCAAACCGGTGAGCCTGCCTTCCGTGGTTCAGACTGATGCCTGTACGCAGCCTGAAGCCTCTACTCGGCCTGAAGCCTCTACGCGGCCTGAAGCCTCTACGCGGCCTGAAGCCTCTACGCGGCCTGAAGCCTCTCCTCAGCCTGAAGCCTCTACTCGGCCTGAAGCCTGTACTCGGCCTGATGCCTGTACTCGGCCTGAAGCCTCTACGCGGCCTGATGCCTGTACGCGGCCTGATGCCTCTACTCGGCCTGATGCCTCTACTCGGCCTGAAGCCTCTACTCGGCCTGATGCCTCTACTCGGCCTGAAGCCTCTACTCGGCCTGATGCCTCTACTCGGCCTGATGCCTCTACTCGGCCTGAAGCCTCTACTCGGCCTGAAGCCTCTACTCGGCCTGAAGCCTCTACTCGGCCTGATGCCTCTACTCAGCCTGATGCCTGCATTCAGCCTGATGCCGCTACTCAGCAGGATGAACTGATCCAGCCCGACGATCCTATTAGGCCAGTTGACTCGATGCCCGCTGTTGATCCAGATGATCCGGTACCTGATCCAGTGCCCGCTGTCGTGCCAATTGACTCAGAGCCCGCTGTCATACCTGGTGACCCGGTGCCCACTGCCTTGCCAGATGACGCGGTGCCCGCTGGCAAGCCAAATGACCTGATGCCTGGTGACCCAGTGCCCGCTGTCATACCTGGTGACCCGAAGCCCGCTGTCGAGCCAGACGATCCAATGCCTGGTGACGCGGTGCCCACTGCCTTGCCAGATGACCTGATGCCTGGCGACCCAGTGCCCGCTGTCATACCTGGTGACCCGATGCCCGCTGTCGAGCCAGACAATCCGGTACCTGATGCCCCGGTGCTCACTGTCGTGCCTGTTGACTCGGAGCCCACTGCCTTACCAGATGACGCGGTGCCCGCTGTCGAGCCAAATGACCTGATGCCTGGTGACCCAGTGCCCGCTGTCCAGTCAGACGATCCAATGTCTGACCCAGTGCCCGCGGTCATACCAGTTGACTCGGAGCCCACTGCCTTGCCAGATGACGCGGTGCCCGCTGACAAGCCAAATGACCTGATGCCTGGTGACCCAGTGCCCGCTGTCATACCTGGTGACCCGATGCCCGCTGTCGAGCCAGACAATCCGGTACCTGATGCCCCGGTGCTCACTGTCGTGCCTGTTGACTCGGAGCCCACTGCCTTGCCAGATGACGCGGTGCCCGCTGTCGAGCCAAATGACCTGATGCCTGGTGACCCAGTGCCCGCTGTCCAGTCAGACGATCCAATGTCTGACCCAGTGCCCGCGGTCATACCAGTTGACTCGGAGCCCACTGCCTTGCCAGATGACGCGGTGCCCGCTGTCGAGCCAAATGACCTGATGCCTGGTGACCCGATGCCCGCTGTCCAGCCAGACGATCCAATGTCTGACCCAGTGCCAGCGGTCATCCCAGTTGACTCGGAGCCCACTGTTGTGCCTGGTGACTCGGTGCCCGCCGCCCCGCCTGGGGGCCCGAGACCTGTCGTTCCGCCTAAGGGCCCGAGACCTGTCGCTCCGCCTGGGGGTCCGGCACCTGCCACTCCGCTTGAGGGCCCGAGACCTGTCGCTCCATCTGGGGGTCCGGCGCCCGCCGCTCCGCCTGAGGGCCCGAGACCTGTCGCTCCACCTGGGGGTCCGGCGCCCGCCGCTCCGCCTGGGGGCCCGAGACCTGTCGCTCCACCTGGGGGTCCGGCGCCCGCCGCTCCGCCTGAGGGCCCGAGACCTGTCGCTCCTCCTGGGGGTCCGGCGCCCGCCGCTCCGCCTGAGGGCCCGAGACCTGTCGCTCCACCTGGGGGTCCGGCGCCCGCCGCTCCGCCTGAGGGCCCGAGACCTATCGCTCCATCTGGGGGTCCGGCGCCCGCCGCTCCGCCTGAGGGCCCGAGACCTGTCGCTCCGCCTGGGGGTCCGGCGCCCGCCGCCCCGCCTGGGGGCCCGATGCCTGTCGCCCCGCCTGGGGGCCCGATGCCTGTCGCCCCGCCTGGGGGCCCGATGCCTGTCGCCCCGCCTGGGGGCCCGATGCCTGTCGCCCCGCCTGGGGGCCCGATGCCTGTCGCCCCGCCTGGGGGCCCGATGCCTGTCGCCCCGCCTGGGGGCCCGGTGCCTGCTGCTCCGCCCGGGGGCCCGGTGCCTGCTGCTCCGCCCGGGGGCCCGGTGCCTGCTGCTCCGCCCGGGGGCCCGGTGCCTGCTGCTCCGCCCGGTGCCTGCTGCTCCGCCCGGGGGCCCGGTGCCTGCTGCTCCGCCCGGGGGCCCGGTGCCTGCTGCTTCGCCTGGTAATCCGATGTGCCTCTGCCCGGAGTCCTGCCCGATGTGCCTCTGCCCGGAGTCCTGCCCGATGTGCCTCTGCCCGGAGTCCTGCCCGATGTGCCTCTGCCTGGAGTCCTGCCCGATGTGCCTCTGCCCGGTGTGCCTCTGCCCGGAGTCCTGCCCGATGTGCCTCTGCCCGGAGTCCTGCCCGATGTGCCTCTGCCCGGTGTGCCTCTGCTCGATGTGCCTCTGCTCGATGTGCCTCTGCCCGGAGTCCAGCCCGGTGTGCCGCTGCCCGGAGTCCTGCCCGGTGTGCCAGTCTTTGATATCCCGCCAGTTGCCAGACCCGGGCGGTGGAACATTTTGCCCAGCTAGGACTGTTTGGAGCGTCCTGAGGCCGCTCCTTGAGGGGGGGGTACTGTTAGGAATGGACTGGCCAGCAATGGTGGGACTCACCTGCCTTTTGATCTGCAGTACCAGGGCTGGCCAGCGGGTGCTCCCAGCAATCAGAGACTCAACCTTTCAGCCAGCTAACACCTGGAACTGATGATGCTGGGGTATTTAAGGGATGGCCAGACTTGCAGACTCTGCCTTGGTGTTGTGTTTGTCCTGGGCCCTGTATCTGTCCTGCATCCTGTTTCTGTTCCTTTGCTGACTTCTCCTGCTCTGATCCTGGCTTGTGACCCTGACCATTCCTCTGTCTGACCCTCTGTACTATGCTGCTTGCTACCTGCTGAACCTGGCCTGTGACCCCGACTATTCTCCGCTTGCTCCCCCTGTACCTACCTGCCCAATTGATATTGACCCGGCCTGCCTGACGACGCTTGCTTGTATATACTGTTATCTGTGGGTGGTTTGGTTTGTTTGCACTGTATTATGTTTTAGTATTGCACTGCGTTTATGTTTGTACTGTTAGTGTTAATAAATTATATTGTTTATAACATATCTGAGGTCTGCGTTTCCCTGCTTCAGTCACACACCTC
This sequence comes from Staurois parvus, assembly GCF_062004578.1. NCBI lineage: Eukaryota > Metazoa > Chordata > Amphibia > Anura > Ranidae > Staurois > Staurois parvus. The sequence goes on from NW_028317983.1 coordinate 7,008,908, forward strand.
TGGTCATACCTGGGAGCCCTGACATGAATTATTTTCATCTACAAATTACTTAATGCCCCCCCTTCCCCCCCAAAAAAAACAACACACACTAAATATGTTATTTATATAATATGTACATTTTATTTAAAATCAGTAACAGTTTTTACAGTGTCAGTGCAGTCATTCAGCATCTTCAGCTCTCACCTTCTGTTACAATTACAGACTGAGCAGTAATCTACAAAACCAATCATCTACAAAAAGTATAAAACCAGGAAAACCGCTATCCTGCTAACTTGTTAAAGTGAACCTGTGCTGTGTTCATGCAATGCAAAGCAACGGGTCCACTTAACTGCTGCCTCTGCATCTGCATATACTCACCTTATTTTGCCCCTGCCCCAGTTGAGTTGATCATGGCAAGCAAAATTAAATTCTTGTTATTCTCCTCTATGAAGATCATGTTACCCACGCCCCTTCCTCCCATGATGCGGCTTTGCAAACCTTGCTAACCAATTGCTTGAAACGTGGGAGCAAGGAGATTGTCCTTAGTCCTATGTAAGCTTCAACCAGAGGGAACTGGCGCTTATGCATGGGTTTTCTAATCACTTTAAGGGGTCAACAGAGAATTGGATGAGCAAACGAGATGTGAGTATTTGCAGTTGGAGGGGTGGCAGTTAGGTGAACCTGGTGCTTTGTTGTCAAATGTGTAATCGACAATGAGGGTAGTGAGATATCTGCTTGTCTTCAACTTTTTGGCCTCTGTGGCAGTACTCTCTGTGACTTTCCCTAAAACTTGGTAGATGGGAAAATGAAGAAGATTGATGGATCTTTTTCCAAACATACATAGAAAATGGGATGGCCTACACCCGGTAGCACTCACTAAAGTGACCTTGGCCAGTCACCTAGTCATTGAAGTCATTACATGGTTGGGTACACCGCTTGTAACTCTTAGCCCTTGTATGGTGACCCTTGACCATCAACATCCTATAAGCAAGCAATCACCTAGTCATTGAAGTCATTCCATGGTTGGGTAACACCACTTGTAACTCTTAGCCCTTGTGTGGTGACCCTTGACCATCAACATCCTGTAAGCAGGCAATCACCTAGTCCTTGAAGTAATTCCATGGTTGGGTACACCGCTTTTAACTCTTAACCCTTGTATGGTGACCCTTGACCATCAACATCCTATAAGCAGGCAATCACCTAGTCATTGAAGTCATTCCATGGTTGGGTACACCGCTTGTAACTCTTAGCCCTTGTATGGTGACCCTTGACCATCAACATCCTATAAGCAGACAATCACCTAGTCATTGAAGTCATTCCATCGTTGGGTACACCGCTTGTAACTCTTAGCCCTTGTATGGTGACCCTTGAACATAAACATCCTATAAGCAGGCAATCACCTAGTCATTGAGGTCATTCCATAGTTGGGTACACCACTTGTAACTCTTAGCCCTTGTGTGGTGACCCTTGACCATCAACATCCTATAAGCAGCAAAAATAAAATCTTACACTGGTTACGACATGACCAAGAACACCAATGGACTCAGTAAAGAACTCAAAATAGTTCATGCTGAAAGACTGCAAGCAAATAAACAAATGTGCGTTATAAAAAATACAAAAAAGAAGTAACTTTACTACTCATTTCAAAATACTTCCTGATGCCATTGTATGAATACTTACACCATGTAACAGCAATACACTGCATTCAATGAATGTTCAAGTTTCAAGAACAACTCCAGATAATTGGTAAAATTAATTGGCTAACCACTTATTCTGTATAGGAACATTGCAGATGTGCTGAAAGGGAATATTATTTTTGATTTGAATAAATTTTCTTTTTTATTTTATGGTATGAAAATTTCGATTTTTACATTTTAAATCTTATTGCTAACAAAAAATACAGATATTGGATATGATTATTTTGCATTTACTACTTGTTACCAGCAGGTGGTGTTGAAGTTGCCTGCCTTACTACTATGCAGTGAATAGTCAGAATTGCCTGTGTAACTTCATCTTCTGCTATTCAGATCTATTTACACACAGATGAATGAGTCAGAAGACACACGAATGTCTACTAGCTCAAAGAGACTTTATGGATTTTCAGTTAGATAGAGGAAGTAAACAAATGTGCTAGCAGTGCTGGGCTTTCTTATTAGATAGCCTAGTATGCCTTCCAACCTAAATGTCATGGAAGCCCCCAATATTAGGTGTTTTTTTTATTATAAACAATTAATAAAAACGATTAATAATCATAGGGATAAGTTACTACAATAGTAAACAACAATAAAAATAGCCCAAAACCAAAATAGCCTCCCATTAAACTAGACGTCCTTTTCTCAACACTGCTTAACTAATCGCATTTGTAAAACATAAATATTTGTTCTGCCCCATTTATGTGTATTTTTTCTGTTTAGTGCTAGTTAGTTCAGTCCTATCCAAACGTGCCCTGTTTCTTCCATATTTCCTCAGTCAGCGTTAGTACATCACAGAGACACGGCTTAGGCAAGTCATTATCTTCTTATACTTCAAAGAACTGGAAAAATATCCTCTGTACTGCAATTAGCTGAAGATAAATTGTGTTGGGTTTAGCATCTATGTCTTACTGAAGAGTTTAGTTGCCTGTAAATGGTGCCAAGTCAGCAGGGGATCTGTCCAGGCAAACTTGGTGTCAGGAGGTATGTCAATGTATAAAGCAGCATGTGAAACAGAACTACATTCATGGTGAAGTCAGGAGGGTGGTGGGGGAGATAACAGTAACTGGACAATAGGAAGGTATAAGGAGTAGAAAGGGGCAGCTTTTTATTTCTCCAATAAGTGATGGAAGAAGTCTGGAAGATTTTTTTTATCTGTATGACAAGTTTGAGAAACTATCAGGTTTCGATTTCTGTTGTACAGCTATGAGCAATCTTGGGCATAAACAGCCATTTTAAACTTAAGAGTAAATACAACAAGATGCTTTCTTCTACGTTTATTAGTTTGGAAACCCTATTACATGTGCCTCCATGAAACCAGTTTCTGGGGTGTCATTTTTGAACTAGGCACCAAGAGTTGCCATCTTCCTATCTAATGAGAGGGCCTTACTGGCTCCTGAGGCACATTCATCAGACAAAGGGATGGCAGATGTGAACAGTTTAGGCCAAGGAAGTCTTGTCCCACTAATGTAAGGGAGGTTCACAGAGGAGGGTTTCCTGTCTAACAAAGATATTAGTAGGAGTCTTGTGGCTTTTACTCTTACTCAGAACTTTTACTCATAAAAGTTGTAAATGGCCTACAGTTTTTTTTTCTTGTTTCTATACTAATTAGAGAAGCAGAGGTCTTGGTTTAGCTCCCTGTTCAGTAGGGCGAGTTATGACATTGAAGAAATGTTACCTACTTGTTCATGCTCAGTGTTTCCTTTTTAATAAAATTTTTTTTTTAAATTTTACATTTTATACTTATCAATTTTCATTTTACTACTGGAGTTTTTAGTTGTTCAGTGCATTATTTGTACCAGCGCATAGCAACTAATAGCATGTTTTAGGTCATTGTTGGTTTAGAAAACAATCTCCACCCTTGGGTAAATCTGGAGGTCAGAAAGTCTTCTCTGCGGGTCCTGAATGAGCGGTAGATGTTGTTATTATTGTTGAATGGGTGGGTTGGGGACTCAGGTTGGTAGCTTCTTTGGAAGTAGTTCGGTTGGTAGTTGGTTGGCGTTGGGGGAGATCGAAGAGAAGAGTAGCCATGGAAAGAATTAATGCGCTGAAGGGGGGATGTCACTGGAGATAGAACTGGAGATTGAACTGGAGTAATGGAGGAAGGGGATGATGGTGGTTGTGAATTGTGGGAGATACTGGATGACCCACTAAGAGGTTCTGAGGTAGTGTTTTTACTCTCCTGGGTGCTGTTGTCCGACATTGCCCCTTTCTCGTTATCTTTTTTTAGGACTGGAGCCATTGGAGCAGGGGACTTCAAACCCATCACTGGTTTGGATGTGGCATATAGATGCCTAAACTCTTCATCAAATAACTCCACCACATGTCCGGAAAACTTGCACAAAAAGTTTCTGTGGACTTGCCCAGAGAGCCACGTGAAGCTGAAAAGACAAGAGAAGTATTGTTAGAAAGTTTAGCCTTGATTTATAGACTGTCCCAAAACAACAAGACATTTCAAGACAAGTCCAAACAGAGATAATTTGAAGATATTTCATTTATTACAATAGTCAAAATTCCTTTTTGTCAATCTTAAACAAATTTCATTCTCTCTGGAAAGTTGTTTCCTCTAAGTGCCCCTTAGTGTTTCTTCTGAAAGAAAAAGACCATTGCAATGAGAAACCAACAAGTTTAGCAGGTTACCCAGCCCTCAAGAAGGACGCTTGGATACTCAGATAAAACTGCAAAAGAAATACATCCTTCCATTTGACAATATCAAACAATGAATAATCAAAAAATTCACATGAGCAATTAAACTGACCATCTAATAAAAAAAACAAAACCTCACATAAAAATAGTCAGCAGGTCCAGAGATACAGATACCTAAAATTGCACAGAAAATTAAGATTTTCTTCTGGAGGTTGTGATTTTCTTTCTACTTCCTAAGGTTCCCAATTGCCCAGCGCTTCTCCCTATTATATTACAAGACAAATATATGGAAGGCAGGAGAGGGCTAGGCCAAACTTAAAACATCAAAATTTACATATAAATGTAAGTACATGTATCTCTGGATCTATGGATTATTTTGATATGCCAATTTCACCAAAACTAACTGCTTCTTCATATTTCATCAAAAGCTCCGTTGTATAACTCAGGCTTGTGACAGATCATTTTGTTTAGTCAAGTAAATATACACTCTTTGGCCACTTTATTAGGTCCACCTTGCTAGTACCGGGTCGGACCCCCTTTGCCTTCAGAACTAACTTAATTCTTCGTGTCATAGGTTCTACAAGGTGTTAGAAACATTCCCAGAGATTCTGGTCCATATTGACAAGAGTTACTGTTGCCTTTCTATCATCTTGAACCAGTCTGCCCATTCTCTTCTGACCTCTGATACCAACAAGTCATTTTCGTCCACACAAATGCTGCTCACTGGATATTTTCTCTTTTTTGGACCATTCTCTGTAAACCCTAGAGTTGGTTGTGCGTGAAAATCCCAGTAGATCAGCAGTTTTTGAAATACTTAGACCAGCCCATCTGGCACCAACAACTATGGCACATCCAATATCAATTAAATACCCTTATTTCCTCATTCAGATGCTCGGTTTTAAATTCAGCAAGTCGTCCTCACCACGTCTAGATGCCTAAATGCACTGAGTTGCTGCCATGTGATTGGCTGATTAGCTGGAACAGGAGCCATAGGAACTCAATCAAGCGTAGGTTGGTGTGTAGAACCAGCTGGAATTGTGGTGGTTGCCGTGATGACGTGTTTCGCACGACTGTGCTGTGTTCCATCAAGCTGTTTTTATACTGACTGTTGTCACATCGTTTATCATTATGACTGAATATACTTTTATCTACATTGGATTATATTTATAATTTGTTTGCATTTGGACATCCAGTTGGCCTAGCACCTGTGACCCGTACCCATAGCACTCGTTCTTATTGCTTCTTTGTACCTAAATCTCAGTGCAGACTCCTGGGAGAAGCATTGCCCTTCCATTGGTATATATAAAATGGTAATTGAGCGCTGGGAACATGAATATAAAGCCGCTAGCATAAGAGGTAACCTTTGGAACCCAGTGGAAAATATAAAAGAGTAAGCAGCGCTACTACTATGCGCTATCTGGTTAGTGCATTATTTGTACATTCACAAGAACACAAGAGTCACGATTATCTTTGATCATGGATTGTTTGGACAATTGCACATAATCACTTTATCTCACCACGTAATATGGACTGAGTTATCTTCACATATGCTATTGTGCAACTTGTGTATTTGATTTTTTCATCTGATTTTATTAGTAGCGCTGCCCTTCCATTGGTGTCTAGGCACGAGTCACATGATCTTAACTGGGAGGATCCATCAAGTCTGAACTCTGATCTATTCCTTCAACAGAAATTACATGGCCCAATGCCTACACTTTGAGCTATGCAATACACATTAGTTGTGGTCATGTGACCTGCTCTATGGAAACTACAAATCCCATAATCTACATGATTAGCACTTCCGCCTGGCAGTACTAGGGTTGTTGGTTCGAATCCCAGCCACAGCACCACTTGCCTGGAGTTTGCATGTTCTCCCTGTGCCTGCGTGGGTTTCCTCCGGGTACTCCAGTTTCCTCCCACACTCCAAAGACATGCTTGGAGGTTAATTGGCTCCTGTCTAAATTGTCCCTAGTATGTGTATGCATGAATGTGAGTTAGGGACCTTAGATTGTACGCCCCTTGAGGGTTAGGGACTGATGTGAATGTACAATATACATGTAAAGTGCTGTGTAAATTGACGGCGCTATATAAGTACCTGAAATAAATAAATAAAGAATAATCTACAGTCCATCTCAGGACAGAACAATAAAGGGTGGCTATGTTCCTACATACAGTGGGACCATGGAAAATGAATGTAGCCACCTTCTAACAAGATGGATTACAGCACAAAAAATTGGAATTGTAGATTTGGAGGGGGCTGAGAGCAATATAAGGGATTTTATTTAGTGAATGCATACTTGAATAGAATGTTTTTTTAAAACAGAGTTTAGCGTAGATTAAATACTTCCTAGTGCTTCAAGCTGATTTTTTTCCCAGGATGATCATGACAGCAGCCCCCCCACACTGACGGTGACTCTGCAAACACTGACTACTAACAACAGGAATGCAGCACAGGAGGCATACATCCTGACAGCAATCAGTAATTATGAACAAGTAGAGACACAGACAGCTGGAGTTCGGATTATCTTATCGACAATTCAGTTGGCTTTTGCATCAATTCACCCTTAAGGGTAAACAATATCATTATTCCATAGAGCATTTATTGACGGTTAACATTTCAGCTCAAAAAGATATGATGAGGCTGGAGCTGCCCACACTAGCACTGGAGAGGGTCTCTTGTCAGCAACATTTATTTAACCGCTTCCCCTCCGCCCTATAGCAGAAATACTGCTACACGACGGAAGGGCTGTGCAAAATCACGTATATATACACGTGATTTTGCATTTCCAGGTAGGGGGCGCATGCGCCCTACCCACGCCACCATTGGAGGCTTCAGCTGTCGATCACCGGGTCCCGGACAGTAATTCCCCTCCGGCACCTGGCGATCGCCAAGTATCACTGACGGGGGAGAGGTCTGTATGTGAACAATACAGATCTCTCTGCTGTCAGCTGCAGCACACTGCTTTGTATGGCTCTGCATAGCACAGTATGCCTCCCTAGTAAAACACACATAGCACACAGTTAACCCTTTGATCACCCCAGATGTTAAGCCCTTCCTGCCCAGTGCCCCAGTCTCAGAGTGCCCGCCGCAGTCCTGCTATAAGTCGCTGACCGTCGCCATTACTAGTATAAAAAAAAAATTCCTGTAAATATACCTCCATTTGTAGACGCTATAACTTTCATGTAACCAATTAATTTACATGTATTAGGAATTTTTTTTTTAGCAAAGACATGTAGCAGAATACATTTTGGCCTAAATTTATGGCAAAATTTGATTTTTACATTTTTTTACTGGACATCTTTAATAGCAAAAAGTAAAAAATATTGTTCTTTTTCTCAAAATTGTCATTTTTTTGTTTATAGTGCAAAAAATAAATAACGCAGAGGAGATCAAATACCACCGTAAGAAAGCTCAATTTGTGGGGAAAAAGGACATACATTTCATTTATGTATAGCGTTGCATGACCGCGCAATTGTCAGCTAAAGTAATGCAGCGCTGTATTTCAAAAAGTGGCCTGTTCAGGAGGGGGGGGGGGGGGTAAATCCTCTGGAGGGCAAGTGGTTAATGTGATTCTAAGCCCTGGTTCACATTGAATGCGCCTTTGATATTGCGTAACTTCAGTGGAAGTAGCGCGATTTCAAAGCCATCGGTCAGTGCAATTTCAGACATCTGAGCAACTTTATGCACAGGTGTCAATGCAAGTACTACATGAAATCATCAAAAGCAGTTCAGGAACCTTTTTCAAAATTGGTCAGAGTTGCACCGATTTTAATGGTTCCATAGGCATAAATAGGCTGCAGCTTGTGATGTAATTTGGACTGTCAACCACATTGGTGTCAACGGGGGCTAAAGGATATTTTTTTTATATAGCAAACATGTTATATTTACCTGATGGTGGTAAAACCAGCCCTGATCCTCCTCTTCTGGAGTCTCTGCTGGTGCTCCTGGCCCCTCCCCCCACCGAGTGCCCCCATAGCAAGCTGCTTGCTACGGGGGGCACTCTTGCATGCTCACTTCTGAGCTGGCTCAGTGTGTCCATTGACCCCCTCTCTCTCCTCACTGGCTGTGATTGACAGCAGCAGGAACCAATGGCTCTCTCTGTTGCCTCTCTGTCCATTGAGGGGAGAAAGAGCCTGAGAGACCTGCTGAACTCCTGCACATCGCTGGATTGAGATCAGGAAGGTTGCACAGAATACATTAAGGTAAAAAAAAGCTTTGTCTTTAGAACCACACGAGAGGAATAAAAAGATAATTTTTTTTGTTTTTTTTGTTTTTTTGTGGTAAGCTAGATAAGAAATATTGCATATGAATATTTTATTTTTTAAAAATAAATGGAACTGTAATGGCTTTTCAAATGTTTGATGATAAAAAAAAAATCACAACATAAAAATAGCCAAAATAGTTAAAAAAAATTAAGTCTTTTTCTTGTACTTTTTTTTTGCAGATTTGTAGATTTTGTTGTTAATTGAGGCTTTTTTACAAAATAAGGGGAAAAAAAAGGCAAAAAAAGCAACTTAAAAATCCTGAAGTCCAATTTTTCAAAATAAAAGCCTCCACATTAGCTGTATCCTGGTCAGCTACAAATCAGTTCAGATTTCCTTTCTTTTGCTAGTAGGTACATAATTATTCACACTACTAATGACTAGCATTGGATACTATAAAGACTTAGTCACTGGTCACACCGCTGTGATTTAACCCCTTGATGCTGATCGCATGCAAATATGCGGCCTCTCAGTGTCTGGGCCTTGACGTCGAGCGAACGCATATTTGCGTGCAATTAGAGAATACATATGTGCTGAGTGCGCGCTCCCAGCACATATGTCTGTGACTCCCGTAAAGGTCCTGATCTGCGACTCCCGTAAAGGTCCTGATCTCCCCTTTCGATCGGGACCTTTTCTGATCATGTGACTGCCGTGACAGCAAATCACAGCGGTCACATGACCCTAAAACCCCGCCCCACCTCCCGGCTTCTGAAACTCATAAAGGGCCAGGAGGTTAAAATCACAGGATTTGTGTGCAATTTCAGTGCGAATTCAGATGCTATTTCTGAAGACTTTGTTGCTACTTGCACTGCAGCAAATCGCACATGTTAAGACACTGACATTCACTAGATCCAATTTCAGGTGCAATTTCAATTCACAAATCGCACCTGAAATCGCACCAGTGTGACCGGGCACATAGGGTCTTCTCACACTGGCTTTATGATCAGCATCCTCTATCAGTTTTTTATGTGGACCTGATCAGAAGCTCCACAAACGTCTATGGACCTGATTAGAAGCTCCACATACGTCTATGGACCTGATCAGAAGCTCCACATAAGTCTATGGACCTGATCAGAAGCTCCATATAAATCTATGGACCTGATCAGAATCTCCACACAAGTCTATGGACCTGATCAGAAGCTCCACACAAGTCTATGGACCTGATCAGAAGCTCCACACAAGTCTATGGACCTGATCAGGAGCTCCACATAAGTCTATGGACCTAATCAGAAGCTCCTCATAAGTCTACGGACCTGATCAGAAGCTCCACATAAATCTATGGAACTGATCAGAATCTCCACACAAGTCTATGGACCTGATCAGAAGCTCCACACAAGTCTATGGACCTGATCAGAAGCTCCACACAAGTCTATGGACCTGATCAGGAGCTCCACATAAGTCTATGGACCTGATCAGAAGCTCCTCATAAGTCTAAGGACCTGATCAGAAGCTCCACATAAATCTATGGACCTGATCAGAATCTCCACATACGTCTATGGACCTGATCAGAAGCTCCTCATAAGTCTATGGACCTGATCAGAAGCTCCACATAAATCTATGGACCTGATCAGAAGCTCCACATAAATCTATGGACCTGATCAGAATCTCCACATAAATCTATGGACCTGATCAGAAGCTCCACATAAGTCTATGGACCTGATCAGAAGCTCCACATACGTCTATGGACCTGATTAGAAGCTCCACATACGTCTATGGACCTGATCAGAAGCTCCACATAAGTCTATGGACCTGGTCAGAAACTCCTCATAAGTCTATGGACCTGATTAGAAGCTCCACATAAGTCTATGGACCTGATCAGAAACTCCTCATAAGTCTATGGACAGGCAGGTATAAATAGACATGTATCTGTTTACATCCACTTTTCTGTGCGTCCATCAAGGTCTGGAAAAAGAAATGGAAAGGGACTGGGTCCTTTTTCATATTTCCAGACGTAAATGTGATGGATCGGAGGTAATATGATGTACACATACATGTCTATTTTTTTCCCGGCTGCCCGTAGATCCAACACGGGTCTGCAAAAAGGTCCACTTGCAAAACTAAATCAACGAGCATGGATTTTACAAAAGCGACTTCTGTCCTGTTCTGTTCCGGTTCAGAGGGGAGTCTGGTCATGTATCCCCCTGCTGAATGGATCAAAGAATGTCCCTGTGAAAGGGCCCTAAGTCTAGGTTCCCTATCTATGCGTTTTCCGCTGCGTTTTGCAGAAACGCACAGCAGTCCATTTAACATGATTTCCTATGGGACAGGTTCACATCTCCGCGTTTTCACCCGGAGCGTTTTTTGGAAAGGGTCAGGGACTTTTTTAAGCGCATACCGTTGTGTTTTTTGTTCTATAGACTTCAATGGAGATGCTGCAGAAAAGCATGTAGTGCGTTTTTGATGCATTTTGCATTTGCCTAGCAACAACTAAAGAAAAAAATGCATAAAAAACGAGGCAAAAACACAAAACACACTGCAGAAACGGCTCAAACACAAAGTGCATAGGTGTGAACCGAGCCTAAAGCTGAATGAATTTTTCCGCCTGGTTTGCGCATTGCTCACTCCGTACACCTGTGTGCATACATTAGATGTGGTTTTGTGTAAGAGTGATAGATAATGAGGCACCTCCCAGTCTTGGCACCAAGGCTTCCATCCAAAATACACACGAGGGACCAGAGCCAATAAAACATTCTTCTATTCTGTGACAGCAATTATGTAAATCAAAACACAGAGGAGTAAATCAATGTGAATGAAGCCAATTATACATATCCTCAAGATCGAATGATGACGGAAGGAGGAAAACAAATTGAGTGCTATTAATATCTTTTAGCCTAGAATATAAAATAAAATGTAAGTAGGTTTATGTATGGAGGGGACTGAATCAGCAGTATGACGTTAAACACCTTGGATCTGCCCTTCATCATTTAACATACGGTACGCTGAACATTACGTGACACCAAAGAGAGACAATTGTTGCTAAGTAAAAAAAATGATGTGTTTAAATGCTATGTTGAGTCTTGTTGGTTAAAGATTGGGCTGGAGACTTCTTGTTATCATTGCGGAATCCTGTTTATGCATCAGGCTTGACTCCAGATGACAAACGTACAAAAATTACATTGTTTCCGAAACTGGAGATCTTCGCAACACAAAGAACTGTAAATGGTGGCCAAGCATGGGAAAGCTCAACCATCAGTGCACTCCTACACGGATCTGGGCTTTATGGCAGCGTGGCTAGATGGAAGCCGCTCCTCAGTGCAAAACACATGAAAACCTGCTTGGCGTTTGCAAAAGCTTTCTTGCAAACTCCAAGCGGGCTTTAACCTCCCTAGCGGTCCATATTTCTGTGCTCAAAGCGGCACATTTCTTTGCATGGAAATATGTATTTTTTTTATTGTAGGCTGTAATTTTTAGGAATAACTCACTGAAATCTGTCCGAACAAGAGTCTAGTAAACATCCCGGGTAGGATAAAACTTGAAACACGAAATCATAAATTATAATTTAATAAATAATCATAAAAAATAATAATATAATAATAATAAATGTAATTCAATAATATAATCAAACCAAAAACACTGAAATTTGAAATAGAGCGCCAAGTTCGCCCATCGCTGAGCAAAGTCGCAAAATCGTTTTCAGTGTCTGATGACGAATTTCCCCACGAATCATTATCACTCAATTCTGCAAGTGGTTCTGATTTACTATCGCTGTTCTCTAGCCGGTCTAAAACCGCTTTTGACCTAAAGGGACACTTTTTGGACGCCATGGACGTTTCTCAGTTTCCAGGCAGAAGGAACAGTAAAAATGCAGGCAGGGCGCAGGACAAAGCACTCGAGACAAAATGTATGTGAAATGGTTTGATACAGGAATGTTATACTATGTGATTTTAGTGTATTTAGTGAATATCACTTTTTGTCATTTTCAAATTTCCCGCCGGTTACGCCCCCTGTATGTCCCGACGCTCGCAGGGGACGGAACCCAGATGACAGATGCCGGCATCTGCCGGAGGACATTACAGGGGACACTGCAGGAGGGTCATTGCGGGAGCGCAGGACAAGGTAAGAGATTGAGGGACAGCGGAGCAACGCCGCATGGTAAGCCCGAGTGTAGCTCGGGGTTACCGCTTGTGGTACTGAAACTTTACCCCGAGCTACACTCGGGAATACCGCCAGGGAGGTTAATGTGTTTTGCACTAAGGAGAGGCGTCCATCTAGCCACGCTGACATAAAGCCCAGATTGGTGGAGGGTTGCAGTGATGGTTGTCCTTCTGGAACTTTGTCCTATCTCCAGACAGGATCTCTGGAGCTCAGTCAAAGTGACCATCAGGTTCTTGGTCACCTCTTAGTCACCACTAAGACCCTTCTTCCCTGATTACTCAGTCTGGTCAGGTGACCATCAGGTTCTTGCTCACCTGTTGTTCACCACTATGGCCCTTCTCCCCCAATTACTCAGTCTGGCCAGGTGACCATAAGGTTCTTGGTCACCTCTTGGTCACCACTGAGGCCCTTCTCCCCTGATTACTCAGTCTGGCCGGGCAACCAGCTCTTGGAAGAGTCCTGGTTGAGCCAAACTTGTTCCATTTGAGAACTATGGAGGCAACTGTGCTCTTAGGCACCTTCAGTGCAGCAGAATTTTTTTGTGTAGCCTTTCCCAGATCTGTGTCTTGCAATAATCTTGTCTCTGAGCTCTGCAGGCAGTTCCTTTTGACCTTATGGCTTTTGCTCTGATACAGTATGCATTGTCAGCTTTGAGGCCTTTAGAAGAAGGTGTGTTCCTTTCCAAATCATGTCCACAGGTGAACTCCAATCAAGGTGTAGAAACATCTCAACAATGATCAAGAAAAATGGGAGGCACCTGAGCTAAATTTAAAGTGTTGTTGCAAAGAGTCTAAATACTTTGTTCAATATGATATTTCATTATTTTTTTTTTTTTAATAAATTCGGACATTTCTATAATTCTGATTTCACTTTGTCATTATGGAATACTGAGTGTAGATTAGTGAGAAAAAAAATAATCGAAACAACTGTAGTATCAGGCTGCAACTTAACAACATTGAAAAAAGTGAAGAGCGGCTGAATACGTTGTGAATGTGCTCTCTCTCCCTTTCTCTTCCCTCTCTCTTTCCTCCCTCTCTCCCTCTTCCCTATCTCTCTCTCTTTCCTCTCTTCTCTCTCTATCTTCTCTCTCTCTCCCCTCTCTCTCCCCTCTCTCTCCTCTCCTCTCCCCTCTCTCTCACTCTTCTCTCTCCCTTCTCCCCCTCTCTCTCTTCCCTCTACCCCCCCTCTCTTCTCTCTCTCTCTCCCCTCTCTCTCTCCTCCCCCCCCCCTCTCTCTCCATCTCTTCTCTCTCCCCCCTCTCACTCCTCTCTCTTCTCTCTCTCTATTCTCTCTCCCCTCTCTCTTCTCTCCCCCTTCTCTCTCTCTCTTCCATCTCTCTCTTCTCTCCCCCCTTTCTCTCTCTCTCTATTTATATATACAGTTGTGTTCAAAATAATAGCAGTGTGTTGAAAAAAGTGAATAAAGCACAAAATCCTTCTAATAGCTTTTATTTCCATCCACACAAATGCATTGGGAACACGACACATTCTATTCCAAATCAAATCATGAAGAAAAATACATCAAATTTGTGTTGTTCCTCTAAAAAAATGGAAGAAAAGTGAATATTAGACGGTTCAAAAAAATCGCAGTGTTTGTATTCTTCTTTACAAACTCAAACATTCACTATATAAACTGAAAAATGTTTGAAGATTTTGCTTCCCTTTGAATGACTTCATGAATATTTGGTTGTAGTCGCACTGTTTCTGAGAACTGCTGTACATCTGTGTTGCATGGAGTCACCCAACTTCTGGCCCCTGTGATCAGGTATTCCAGCCCAGGATGATTGGACGACATTCCACAGTTCTTCTCTATTTCTTGGTTTTGCCTCAGAAACTGCATTTTTGATGTCACCCCACAAGTTTTCTATTGGATTAAGATCCGGGGATTGGGCTGGCCACTCCATAACGTCAATCTTGTTGGTCTGGAACCAAGATGTTGCACGTTTACTGGTGTGTTTGGGGTCGTTGTCTTGTTGGAACACCCATTTCAAGGGCATTTCCTCTTCAGCATAAGGCAGCATGACCTCTTCAAGTATTCTGATGTATTCAAACTGATCCATGATCCCTGGTATGCGATAAATAGGCCCAACACCGTAGTATGAGAAACATCCCCATATCATGATGCTTGCACCACCATGCTTCACTGTCTTCACAGTGTACTGTGGCTGGAATTCAGTGTTTGGGGGTCGTCTGACAAACTGTCTCCGGCCACTAGACCCAAAAAGAACAATCTTACTTTCATCAGTCCACAAAATGTTGCGCCATTTCTCTTTAGGCCAGTCAATGTGCTCTTTGGCAGATTGTAACCTCTTCAGCAAAATGTCTTTTCCCAACAGTGGGACTTTGCGGGGGCTTCTTGCAGATAGCTTGGCTTCACATAGGTGTCTTCTAATTGTAACAGTACTCACAGGGAACTTTACACCTTCTTTCATCTTCCTGGAGCTGATTGTTGGCTGAGTCCTTGCCATTTTGGCTATTCTTCTATCCATTCGAATGGTAGTTTTTCGCTTTCTTCCACGTCTTTCAGGTTTTGGTTGCCATTTTAAAGCATTTGCGATCATTTTAACTGAGCAGCCGATCATTTTCTGCACTTCTTTATATGTTTTCCCCTCTCTAATCAACTTTTTAATCAAGGTACTCTGTTCTTCTGAACAATGTCTGGAACGACCCATTTTCCTCAGAATTTCAGAGAGAAATGCACTGTAACCGGCATGTACAACATTTGCTGCCTTCCTTCCTTAAATAAGGGCAATAATTGCCACCTGTTTTTCAAAGAATGAATGACCTCACTAATAGAACTCCACACGGCTATTATTTTGAACATGCCCTTTTCAATTAGTGATTCAATTACACAGAATCAGCAGCATGCATGTCATGACTGTTGGGTCTGTTGGATTTCTATTACTCAACTACACCTGCTAGTAAATTATTTGCCATGTAGAAATATCATTTCTACCAAAAACAGTGATTGATCCGGTTAGTGATGTCTGACTGCTATTATTTTGAACACAGCTGTATATAAGTATAAGTGTGTGTGTTTTTCTTCATAACAATTTTTATTAAGTGTTTTCCAGAAAAATACATCCACACCGGAGGGTCCAGGATATGACATTTTCATCAGAAGAGATAGCCTAGCTCTTACACAATACCATATACAGGAAACATATCACAAGAGCCTTAGGTGATTTAATGCAAACACACAGCTATCTGAGGAGATTGAAGGGGGCGATTACAAGGGAAGGGAAGGGAGAAAAAAAACAGAAAGGAGGGAGGATGGGGGGGGGGGTGTTGGGGTGAGACAGCGATGGAGGGGTCAGGAGAGAAGATAGGGCAGTTGCCCGCAGATGACTGCCCCTTATTACAAGACGCAAGGGTGCCACCATCCCGCCAAATGCATACTGATATATATTTTTAATGGTCCTGTTAAACAAAAAGAAGATGAAAAAACACCTCATTCCTTATTATTGCAAAGAATGTGATGATTATTTGTTCCTCAAATCAAACCTCAATTTTTGTACCAAACAGAAATATTACCACAAAATAAAAAGCGCAAATGAGCCAGTTAAACTTCAAGTGTTGCTAAACCCACAACAGTAAAAGCAAAGCATGCTTGTTATACTCACTGTGGAACCTAAGAGGTTAATCCTCTGCATTGTGTAAAAAGGTTGTTTGATCCTCTCTTCTCTGATCCTCCCCTTCTTCCAGTGTCTCCCAAATATATCCTGATAGAACAGAGCCTTGGGGTCAACCTGCACATGCTCAGTTTGGTGTATATTGCTAGAGAGTTTTTTTTTTCGTGGCAGGGTGCATGTGATCAGCACTGTCCAGAGAGAGGTCAGGGGTTCTGCTTCCTCCTACAGCCTAAGGGGTTAACCCTCTGCATTGCATAAAAACACTATTTGATCCTGTCTTCTTTGATCTTCCCCTTCTTCCAGTGTCCCCCCTCTTATCTCCTGATAAGACATATCATGTAGAGTCACTCTGCACATGCTCAGTTTGGTGTGTATTAATAGAGAAGTTTTTTTTTTCTTGGGAGAGTGCATGTGATCAGCACAGAGCCAATCAGCACTGTCCAGACAGAGGTCAGGGGTCCTGCATCCTTCTAGAGCAAAGTGAAATCTCCTCCTACAAGCGTTAACCAGTGCTCTGCTGGATACTGATAGAAGTCACAAGACTGCTCTAACTGCTGATGAGAAACAATATTTAGCAGTTTATGTTTACTAAAATAACTGCATTTCCATTTTGTGTGTACTGTGGGAGACCGATTATAGTGAATGCAGGGTCCGGGGAGAGCAGATATAGTGAATGCAGGGTCCGGGGAGAGCAGATATAGTGAATGCAGGGTCCGGGGAGACCAGATATAGTGAATGCAAGGTCCGGGGAGACCAGATATAGTGAATGCAGGGTCCGGGGAGATCAGATATAGTGAATGCAGGGTCCAGGGAGAGCAGATATAGTGAATGCAGGGTCCGGGGAGACCAGATATAGTGAATGCAGGGTCCGGGGAGAGCAGATATAGTGAATGCAAGGTCCGGGGAGACCAGATATAGTGAATGCAGGGTCCGGGGAGACCAGATATAGTGAATGCGGGGTCCGGGGAGAACAGATATAGTGAATGCAGGGTAAAGGGAGACCAGATATAGTGAATACAGGGTCCAGGGAGAACAGATATAGTGAATGCAAGGTCTGGGGAAAGCAGATATAGTGAATGCAGGATCCTGGGAGACCAGATATAGTGAATGCAGGGTCCGGGGAGAGCGGATATAGTGAATGCAGGATCCTGGGAGACCAGATATAGTGAATGCAGGGTCCGGGGAGAGCGGATATAGTGAATGCAGGGTCCAGGGAGAACAGATATAGTGAATGCAAGGTCTGGGGAGAGCAGATATAGTGAATGCAGGGTCCGGGGAGAGCAGATATAGTGAATGCAGGGTCCGGGGAGAGCGGATATAGTGAATGCGGGGTCCGGGGAGACCAGATACAGTGAATGCAGGGTCCGGGGAGACCAGAGATAGTGAATGCAGGGTCCTGGGTTTAGTAACACGTTAAACTTAAAACTATCAGGGCACTTCTAGAGAAAACTCTAAGCAAAGCAATTGATCTTACAATAAACCCAGAAACAGTAAAAATCAATCTCATGGCTGAACAAGATAAATTGCATGAAGTAGGCAAAGCACCCATTACGCCCAAACACATACAAAACAAGACATGTTCAAGAACACATATCAGATGTGTAGGACCACACACACACACGGCAAACCTGTCCTGATAAAGATCAAATATATCACAAATGCAAAAAGAAATCACTATGCCAGCCCTCCCCTTCTTACCTTGGATGAACCCTTGAAATATTTTTCAGATCTATGGGAACACTTGATAAAAAATAGGTATGCCCAGAGTCTGCGATCACATTAGTGATCACAATTGTAGAACGCTTTAAATGTACAAATAAATAGCCATACTTAGCATATTTGACACAAAAAAAACAATGTGAACAAGTTTCACAAGAAAAGGCGGTTGCATAAAGGACAATGCGATACTCAACTTGAGTATCGCATTGTCCTTTATGTAACTGCTTTTTCTGGTGAAACTCTTGTTCACATTGGTTTTTTTGTAGGCTTTTTTGGTTATTGGCCAATACTTTATACTTCTAGCGATACCTATTATCTTTAATGCCTCCATTTTCTATGGTTATTAAAGTTAGCATATTTGACACCCTGTAAGGATACTTTTTACACCCTCCTGCTCCATACAACAAGGGTTGTAACCCAGAGACTTGCCTTTTTCATACCCAGAGACTTGCCTTTTCCATACCCAGAGACTTGCCTTTTTCATACCCAAAGACTTTCCTTTTTCATACCCAGAGACTTTCCTTTTTCATACCCAGAGACTTGCCTTTTCCATACCCAGAGACTTGCCTTTTTCATACCCAGAGACTTGCCTTTTTCATGGTACAGAGATATCAGTTAACAAATGTAAAGAATGAAGTATTATTTGAATGCAGCAAAGAGTTCGATACCTAAGTTTTGGAGGAGATGTGAGGCGCCGAAGGTAGAGGATTGGGTCAACCGAGTGGATCAAATATGTAAGATGGAAAAACTTTGTCATGTATGAAGATAGGATGGAGAGATATTATGTGAGATGGAATAGATTTTGAAGAATTTAAAAAGATTAAAAATCAAAATTAAATGTGGAATGTAAGGGGCATAATGTAAAATGTAGAACAATACCTATCTCTTTATTCTAGAGGAGGTGGGGTCACAGGAAGATAAGGAAAATGCAGAGTGGAATGGGTGGGGGTGAGTGGGTGAGGGGGGGGGCGGATAAGAGGAAGGGGGGGGAGTTTCGGGGGGGGGGTAGGAAATATAAGTTGCTGAAAATTTATAAATATTTAAATAATAAAAAAAAACAAGGAAAAAAATTAATATTAATGATCAAATAAATAAAAGTTGTAGTGTTTCCTAACATTAGACATCAACGTAGACGTTCCCTCTTGCATTGGTGGCCAGTGGAGGTGAGAGGCTAATTTACCATTGCTCACGGCTCAAGGAACTCCTAGCAAACTCAGGAGGAGTTTTTTTTATTGAACCCAGGTTGGGAAAAATTGCCTTTTGCCATCATGTGTTGTAAATGCAATCAAATGAGATCAGTCTGGTCAAATTTTATAAATAGTTACATATAGTTACATAGTTAGTCTGGCTGAAAAAAGACAAAAGTCCATCCAGTTCAACCATTAAAAAAAAAAAAAAGTTATAATTCTACACCCACAGTTGATCCAGAGGAAGGCATAAAAACCCAGCAAAGCATGATCTAATTTGCTCCTGCAGGGGAAAAAATTCCTTCCTGATCTCCCGAGAGGCAATCGGATATTCCTTGGATCAACTTTACCTATAAATGTTATATCCAGTTATATTCTGTGTATCTAAGAAACAATCCAGGACTTTTTTTAAAGCAATCCACTGAGCTGGCCAGAACCAACTCTTGAGGGAGTCTATTCCACATTTCCACAGCTCTCACTGTGAAGAAACCTTTTAGAAAAACCTTTAAAGAAAAATGCACAGAAAATCAATTCGGACTGGACTCAGGTGTGCAGGTAAATGTGATATCTGCACATTAGTTACTTACACAGGAAATATACGAAAGATGACATTTTAAACGCCATGTGCCAGGACTCAAAACTGGTCTCAACTTAAAGTGAAACTTAACTAAAAAATGATATGCTTTACATCTGCATTTTAGTTCAGCACCTTAAAAATCAAGCCTATTGCAAAAAAAAAAGATGTACTGTATACGA
Source organism: Staurois parvus (assembly GCF_062004578.1). Lineage (NCBI taxonomy): Eukaryota > Metazoa > Chordata > Amphibia > Anura > Ranidae > Staurois > Staurois parvus. Next base: position 7,028,875 of record NW_028317983.1, read on the forward strand.
TGCAATCACAAGACTAACTCAGCAGCGTTGGTTTTAATGAGCCATCGTGTAACGCTGTTTTTTTAGTTTCTGATTATAACAGTAGATCTTATATCATTCTATTCTGCTTCTTTATCTTTTTGTTCAGCAGTAAATCACTGTCACCCTATAGACCATGGGTGTCAAACTGGCAGCCCTCCAGCTGTTGCCAAGCTAGATGTCCCACGAGGCATTGCAAGATTGACAGTTACAAGCATGACTCCCAAAGGCAGAGGCATGATGGGACTTGTAGTTTCGCAACAGCTGGAGGGCCGCCAGTTTGACACCCCTGCTATAGACAGTCATAGATGGCCATATAGTTTTAAATTGACTTCAAAGCATATTTTCACTTCTGCAGTCAAATTTGTTGTGTGTTCCCATTCACATGGCATCCCTAAACATTTTGTTAAAATATTTCTCATCATTTAGATGTTTCTCAGGAGAAGGTATCATGGCTGACTGCAAGGATTAGTAAATGATGTTAAAGTGAGTCTGTCCCAGGTCTGTCCTTATTTAGGCTAGGTTCACACCTATGTAGGTTGCGTTTGAGGCATTTCTGCATTGCGTTTTGCATTTTTGATGCATTTTTTGTTTTTTTTCATTTTGTTGAATTTTTCTTGTTGCTAGGCAGATTTTAAACGCAAAATAGCGGCAAAACCGCAATACATGCTTTTCTGCAGCGTTCCCAGTGAAGTCTATAGAACCAAAAAATGCAACATTTTACATTCAAAAAAGTCCCTGACCCTTTCCACAAAAATCACTGGGTGAAAACGTGGAGATGTGAACGTGTCCCATAGGAAATCATGTTAAATGGACTGTACTGCAGAAAACACTTAGGTGTGAACCAAGGGTAACATACAATGCAAGAAACCCAGGCTCTGCACCTTTAACCCATTGTTAGGAAAGACAGTGGTCAAATCTAGGTACAGAAAAAAATTAAAATAAATAAATATATATTTATATATATAAATTAAAAATAAATAAATAATAATAATAATAAAAAAAAAAAAATATATATATATATATATAAATACATATATATATATATATATATATACATATATATACATACATATATATATATATATATATATACACACACCATATACGGTATCATTAGGACTAATAGGATGTCATGTCCCAAGTGTTGTGTATTGTGTTATTGGCAGGATCACCAGGTGAAATCAGTGTAAAAAAATCTGCAAAATATAATTTTTAAAATGTTTATTTGGTTATTTATGTTTATATTATGTTTTTTGTTCATTGTGCGTTATTATGGTCACTAATCATGCTTAATTTGATTTTAAAGATAGCAAAAATAATTTTACTTTTTTCTGACCTTCGGAACGGATGAATTGGTTTTCAGTGCATTCCTATGGAACACCGCGTTTCGGTTTACAAATTTTTAAAAATACGTAAAGTCCCACAGAACGCATTAAATTCGTAAACCGAGGTACGCATGTACTTTGCCCACATTTTGCCATCAGAAAGCCAAAACCAGAATCAAATAAATTTGGAGGAATACCACATACAAGACCTCAATCTGTTGGAATAACTACCTACCTATTCATGGTATCAGAATTTATAAAAAAAAACAAAAAACAACAAAATAGCAGAGAGAAAATATTTTTTTAAAAATGATGTTTGTTCCCCTGATGCTCTCTGACAAGTTATTCCACCTCTTCATCCCTTTCTCTGGAGTTTTTCCCATCACTGACAAAAACATTCTGTCCTAATATTGTGACAGCTTAATTATGGAGTCAGGCTATAGATAAATGAAGGGAATGACTAGAACACCCTTCCTGCAATGGTTGCGTGGTGTGTTGATTTTCTCCTGCCATCATTTCTCACTGAGCTAAGCACATGCCCTGACAATAGGTGCCGTTTTCTTGCTTTGTTGGTGATTTTCCAGCTGTCAGACAGCAAACAGCCGCAAGGCACGGCCTATCGCACTCACACTGCATGTGATGGTACAACGATCAGACAATCAGAAGACTCTTTCATGGTCATATTTTTGTATTTTTAAAGTTTAAATCCTAAATCCAGCCCAAAGTTTTTTTGGATAGAGTACAGACCAGGGGCGGACTGACCATTTGGAAACTCAGGCACTGCCCGAGGGCCTGGGGTCAGTAGGGGGCCCCATGAGATGCCCCTGGTACCTTTTTCATAGGCTTTTTTGAGTTTGGGCAAGGACACAGGGGCCCCATGATCCCCTATTGCCCGGGGGCCCCATGAGTTGTCAGTCCGCCCCTGGTAGAGACCCAAGTTTTTGTTTGGTTGCTATCCAGGGCTTTGTTAGAAGGATTTCCCCCCACTTCCTGTCCTGCTGACAACATTTTAGCAGATAGGAAGTTAGGGAAACTCTCCAACAGCAACACATGGAGAAATAAAAACAGTTTCCCTTAGTAGAGTAGGAAAAGGATGGAACTCCTATCAGATCAGAGTTCCAAAGAGCAGTAGAAACCTGACAGGGGTTTTAATACTTCACTACACTCACTAGACTTTTTATATTTTTTGCTTGACATACACTTTAGCCCGGGTTCACACTGATGCGGTGTGGAAATCGTGTTTTCAGTGCAAATATCGCACCACATCGTACCCCGTTCATGCGAACCGATGCGGGTGTGTATGTTAAGTTAACAACCCCCCAAAAGTGGTCCGCAAAACGCGGTGCAATGTGAAGAATCGGATCGAATAGGTGTGAATACCCATGCGATCCGATTTTAGTGCGGACCAAAAAAAGGGTCCTGCACGTTTTTGGTGCGGTGCAATTAGAGCCATACAAAATGTATAGCCCCGAGCGCACTGCACACAAATCATATGTGATTTGCACAGTAATGTGGTGCGTTCCTGTGTGAATCACATGCGATATACCGGACCGTATATATGTGAGCCCAGGCTGATTGTTACTAAACCCACAACAGTAAAATCATTCTATATATGCAGTACAGCATGCTTGTTATACTCACTGTGGAACCTAAGGGGTTAATCCTCTGCATTGTGTAGAAAGGATGTTTGATCCTGTCTTCTCTAATCCTCCCCTTCTTCCAGTGTCTCCCAAATATCTCCTGATAGAACAGAGGCTAGGGGCATGCTTCACATGCTAGAGAGGTATTTTGTTTTCTTGGGAGAGTGTAAAAAGGCTGTTTGATCCTGACTTTTCTGATCCTCCCCTTCTTCCAGTGTCCCCCTCTTATCTCCTGATAAGACATCATGTGGAGTCACTTTGCACATGACCAGTTTAGTGTGTATTGCTAGAGAGGTGTTTTTTTCTCTTGGGAGAGTGCATGTGATCAGTACAGGGCCAATCAGTACTTTCCAGAGAGAGGTCAGGGGTTCTGCATCCTCATAGAGCAGAATGAAAATTCCTCCTACAAGCTTTAACCAGTGCTCTGCTGGGCACTGATAGAAGTCACAAGACTGCTCTAATTGCTGATGAGAAAAGGTATTTAGCAGTTTATAGTAATTAAAATAATTGCATTTCCATGTTGTGTGTACTGTGGGAGACCGGATATAGTAAATGCAAGGTCCGGGGAGACCGGATATAGTGAATGCAGGGTCTGGGGAGACCAGATATAGTGAATGCAGGGTCCGGGGAGACCGGATATAGTGAATGCAGGGTCCGGGGAGACCGGATATAGTGAATGCAGGGTCCGGGGAGACCGGATATAGTGAATGCAGGGTCCGGGAGACCGGATATAGTGAATGCAGGGTCCGGGGAGACCGGATATAGTGAATGCAGGGTCCTGGGAGACCAGATATAGTGAATGCAGGGTCCGGGGAGACCAGATATAGTGAATGCAGGGTCCGGGGGGGCCAAATATAGTGAATGCAGGGTCCGGGGAGACAAGATATAGTGAATGCAGGGTCTGGGGAGAACAGATATAGTGAATGCAGGGTCCGGGGAGACCAGATATAGTGAATGCAGGGTCCGGGGAGACCAGATATAGTGAATGCAGGGTCTGGGGAGAACAGATATAGTGAATGCAGGGTCTGGGGAGAACAGATATAGTGAATGCAGGGTCCGGGGGGGCCAAATATAGTGAATGCAGGGTCCGGGGAGACAAGATATAGTGAATGCAGGGTCTGGGGAGAACAGATATAGTGAATGCAGGGTCTGGGGAGAACAGATATAGTGAATGCAGGGTCCGGGGAGAACAGATATAGTGAATGCAGGGTCCAGGGAGACCAGATATAGTGAATGCAGGGTCCGGGGAGAACAGATATAGTGAATGCAGGGTCCGGGGGGGCCAAATATAGTGAATGCAGGGTCCGGGGAGACAAGATATAGTGAATGCAGGGTCTGGGGAGAACAGATATAGTGAATGCAGGGTCCGGGGAGAACAGATATAGTGAATGCAGGGTCCGGGGAGACCGGATATAGTGAATGCAGGGTCTGGGGTTTAATAACACTTTAAGGCAAAAGTATTTAAAGTTGAAAAGCTTGCCTTTAGTTCTACTTTAAGCCAAACAATTTTTGCAGAGAATTTCCTCCACCCTACGCCTTGCATAATCCATTACTTCCAGCAGCAGAAATCTTTTTTTTCCCCAAAATTTTCATTTTTTTAAATTATATAATTAAAAAAAAACATTTGTGATAAAATACCACCAAAAGAAAGTTCTATTTGTGTGAAAAATATTATATATATTTCATTTTCATAGAGTTGTATGATGGAGCAATTGCCTGTTAAAGCAGCACAGTGCTGAATAGCAAAAAAAATGGTCTGACCATGAAAGGAGTAAAACTTTCTGGAGATCAAGTGGTTGACACAGTAGAGAAAAAAAATGGGGCAAAAAAACCCAAATATTTTTTAAACTACTAATAGTTATAAAACTTTTTTCTTTTTACTAGAAAGCTTCAAATAAGAACAAAAAAACACAAGAGAAAGGACACATACAGTATTAATGGCGGTGTGTTGAGTTATTTTGAGGGGGCAGCAGATTTACATTGTTATACAAGCTGTACACTGACTACTTTACATTGTAGCAAAGTGTCATTTCATCAGTGTTGTCACATGAAAAGTTATAATAAAATATTTACAAAAATGTGAGAGGTGAACTCACTTCTGGGAGATACTGTAGTTATTTTTACTTTTTTGGTTATATTTTTATTTTTGAAAACACAGCCTGTATGACTAGTGACCATGATCATGCATGATGAGCAAAAAAACCCCACAACTCTAATAAACCAAATAAAAGTTTAAAAAAAATGAAAAAAACCCCCAATGTTTTGCTTATTTTAGTGGAATTGTTATTTGAGTTTTTTTCACAATAGAAAAAAGGCACAATAGCGATCTTAAAATTTTGAAAAATAGGTTACTGTACAAGTTAGCTGTATCCTGGTCAAATCAGGATATGGGCAGCACAGTGGCTAAATGGTTAGCACTTCTGCCTGGCAGTACTCAGGTTGTTGGTTTGAATCCCAACCACAGCACCACCTGCCTAGAGTTTGCATGTTCTCCCTGTGCCTGTGTGGGTTTCCTCCCACACTCTCCAAAGACATGCTGGTAGGTTAATTGGATCTTGTCTAAATTGGCCCTTGTCTGTGTATGTATGAATGTAAGTTAGAGATCTTAGATTGTACGCCCCTTGAGGGATAGGGACTGATGTGAATGTACAATATATATGTAAAGTGCTGTGTAAATTGATGGCGCTATATAAGTACCTGTAATAAATAAATAAATAAAATAAAAAAATTGAATGAATTCAGATGGTATGCTCCCTCTTGCTAGTAGATACTTGACCATTCACATCACTGATGACCAGCATTGGATTCTATAAAGGCTGAAGCTGAATGTGTGCATACATTAGATGTGCTTTTGTGTAAGAGTGATAGATAATGATGACAGCTATGCCGGCAGCACCCAGTTCTGGCACCAAGGCTTCTGCTTTGATCCAAAATACACATTTTTAAGAAGAACCAGAGCCAATAACAAATTCTTCCATTCTATGACAACATTAATGTAAATCAAAACACAGAGGAATAAATCAAGTGTGAATGAAGTAAAATTCAACATATACTAAAGATAGAATAATGATGACAAGAGAAAAACAAATTGAGAGAGCTGACTAAATCTGCATTACTGTATAAAAAGATTGTGACACCCTGCGCACCAACATATTGCACACTGAACATCACGTGACACCAACACAAGGTCATTTAGGACAATTTCTTGGATAAAACATTAGTTCAGCATGCATCCTCCAATCTCATTTGCATAATTACTATTATGCAGCCCAACTGGCCCAAATGCCCAAGGTCACACATGAGACACCCGTTTGTATGGTCCTTGAGTCCACAGAATGCGACCCTGTTGAGTTAACAGCCATTTTGATAGAGATTTTTCTGACTAACCCTGTCAATAAACTCACAATACAAGCCTGGGATGCAGTTAATTATCTAGCAAAACAACCAATCCCTCTCCAGACCCCTTATGGCCATCTCTCACAATCCCCAATTTCTCCCAGGACCTCATACCCCTTTGGCCTTCAATGACTGGATCTCCAGGGATCTTGTCCAAGTCCTGATTACCAAAGACATATTGTCAATATTAATAACTAATAATCAAAAAATTGTTATTATCCTTCATTATTGTGGAAACAGGCAACCTCAGTTCTTTTCAAGAGAGTGTGGCATTTATTGGATCCCAGCAACAGATGACAAGTCCAACAAAGTACATACAAAAAAGTATAATAAAATAAGAAGCTTTATTAGTCCGCTGTAGAACACTAGGTTATTCATTTTAACTTGGCAAGCATATAGATACTCCACCCATCCAGCACATATGTCCAATTTATATACTGTATGCACCTATATGCCTCTTATGTACAGTGCCTTGAAAAAAAGTATTCATATACTCCTTGAAATTTTCCACATTTTGTCATGTTACAATCATAAACCTAAATGTATTTTATTGGGATTTTATGTGATAGACCAACACAAAGTGGCACATAATTGTGAAGTGTAAGGGAAAAAGGTAAGTGGTTTTCAAAATTTTTTACAAATAAATATCTCAAAAGTGTGGCATACATTTGTATTCAGCCTCCTGTACGCTGATACCCCTAACTAAAATCTAGTGGAACCAATTGCCTTCAGAAGTCACCTAATTAGTAAATAGAGACCACCTGTGTGTAATTTAACCCCAGCATAAATACAGCTGTTCTGTGAAGCCCTCAGAGGTTTGTTAGAGAACATTAGTGAACAAACAGCATCATGAAGGCCAAGAACCACACCAGAAAGGTCAGGGATAAAATTGTGGAGAAGTTTAAAGCAGGGTTTTGGATATTAAAAAATATCCCAAGCTTTGAACATCCCATGGAGCACTGTTCAATCCATCATCCGAAAATGCAAAGAGTATGGCACAACTGCAAACCTACCAAGACATGGCCGTCCACCTAAACTGACAGGCTGGGCAAGGAGAGCATTAATCAGAGAAGCAGCCAAGAGGCCCATGGTAACTCTGGAGGAGCTGCAGAGATCCACATCTCAGGTAGGAGAATCCGTCCACAGGACAACTATTGGAAATGCACTCCACAATCTGGCCTTTATGGGAGAGTGGCAAGAAGAAAGCCATTGTTGAAATAAAGCCATAAGAAATCCCATTTGCTGTTTACGAGAAGCAATGTGGGAGACACAGCAAATATGTGGAAGAAGGTGCTCTGGTCAGATAAAACCAAAATTTAACTTTTGGGCCTAAAAGCAAAATGCTATGTGTGGTGGAAAACTAACACTGCACATCACCCTGAACACACCATCCTCACCGTGAAACATGGTGGTGGCAGCATCATGTCGTGGGGATGATTTTCTTCAGCAAGTAACAGGGAAGTAGGTCAGACTTGATGGGAAGATGGATGGAGCCAAATACAGGGCAATCTTAGAAGAAAACCTGTTAGAGTCTGCAAAAGACTTGAGAGTGGGATGGAGGTTCACCTTCCAGCAGGACAACAACCCTAAACATCCAGCCAGAGCTACAATGGAATGGTTTACATCAAAGCATATTCATGTGTTAGAATGGCCCAGTCACAGTCCAGACCGAAATCCAATGGAGAATCTGTGGCAAGACTTGAAAATTGCTGTTCAGACGCTCTCCATCCAATCTGACAGAGCTTGAGCTATTTTGCAAAGAAGAATGGGCAAAAATGTCACTCTCTAGATATGCAAAGCTGGTAGAGACATCCCCAAAAAGACTTGTAGCTGAAATTGCAGTGAAAGGTGGTCCTACAAAGTTTTGACTCCGGGGGGCTGAGTACAAATGCACGCCACACTTTTCACAGATTTATTTGTAAAAACGTTTGAAAACCATTTATCATTTCCCTTCCACTTCACAATTATGTGCCACTTTGTGTTGGTCTATCACATAAAATGCCAATAAAATACATTTACGTTTTTTGTTGTAACATGACAAAATGTGAAAACTTTCAAGGGGTATGAATACTTTTTCAAGGCACTGTATGTGCATGTATTCTTGTGCCCTCTCTCCTATGCCATTCCTTCCATCATCTTCTCATTCTTAGCAGCTAAATCTCCCCCCTTGATATACACGTTAATACCAGAGATTAACACTGGAGGGGTTTCTGATTGGGTGATATGATGATTGCTTTGATGTCACATGAATTAAAATAATCAAATCTGCAGATTCTCTATGGCAAAAAACTAAACACATTTAGTTTAGTCTTTTGAAGAAAATTCTCTGCAGCTGTTGCCATTGTGCATAGTCAGACAATGCTTTATGACCCTGAGACCAAACTTACCAGAGGCCCAACGGGTCAGGAAATATATAGACCTATATATAAAAACCTATTTAATTTATAATAAGATGTCTTTACACATCATCTACAGAAATACGTGCCATTATTTGCAGTATACATTAATATGTACAACTTAATTACATTTGCAAGTCTACTTCCAATTATACCAATACCCCATAACTTACCACGAGAAGGGGTTGAACCAGGGGCGGACTGACCATTTGGAAACTTGGGCACTGCCCGAGGGCCCGGGGTCAGTAGGGGGCCCCATGAGATGCCCCTGGTACCTTTTTCATAGGCTTTTTTGAGTTTGGGCAAGGACACAGGGGCCCCATGATCCCCTATTGCCCGGGGGCCCCATGAGTCGTCAGTCTGCCCCTGGGTTGAACCCTTTCTGATCCTACAGAAGAAGCTATTCCACTATCTGCAGATCATGTCCTGCAAGTGAACATACACAAATCAGAAGGTCCTCTGATCCTTACCCTCTTTGAACAAAGTAACCATGCAGACCACACACACTGGGGATGAACACTCCAATATATACCATGCTCCTAGCTCCCTCTTCCCTCCTCCAAATATATGAAAAATACACAGCAAAACTGGGGCTAGAATTGGATGCAACACTTTGGTCTAATGTAAGGAAACAATCAAATCCTGCTCTTGCAATACACCAACATGAGACCAACAAGTGCTAACACATTGGTATTTTGTACTAACCTGGATTGCTCACTGTGTACCCAAATACTTACGAGGGGGTGTGGAAGGATGGAAACTTTTCTCCAAATAGGGTGGACCTGTCCTGTAGCATGGAATCTCTGGGAAGAAATATTCCAGATGATCTCTGAACTAGTATACTCCATGATCCTTTTTCTAGCCCAACATGTACTCTTAAATCTCAAACCCCCGAGCCTTTACTCACGACTCAGTTAAAATTACTACTACATGTTTTAACAGCCGCTAAGCAAACAATTGCCAAAATGTGAAAAACACCCATCTTCTCCTTGACTGAAACCAAGTCAAGGATCAATACAGTGCTACATGAAAAGATAGAAGATAAACTAACAAAATGGATAACTATTTGGCAATCTGGCATCCTTGGGCCACCTGATATCTCCCAGCAGGATTTGACCAAGACCTTGTGGTCCTTCGATAGGGAGTGTGTATGTGGGACTCGTTTATCCTGTCCCCACTTACTCCCTCTCAGCTGTCCTTACCCCCAGGGTTTACATGATCTACGTGGATACACAATCTTATCTACCCACTACATAGTTAGTCTGGCTGAAAAAAAGACAAAAGTCCATCCAGTTCAATCATTAAAAAAAAAAAAAGTTATAATCCTACACCCACACACAGTTGATCCAGAGGAAGGCAAAAAAACCAGCAAAGCATGATCCAATTTGCTCCTGCAGGGGAAAAAATTCCTTCCTGATCCCCCGAGAGGCAATCGGATATTCCTTGGATCAACTTTACCTATAAATGTTAGTATCCAGTTATATTCTGTGTATCTAAGAAAGAATCCAGGACTTTTTTTAAAGCAATCCACTGAGCTGGTCAGAACCAACTCTTGAGGGAGTTTATTCCACATTCTCACAGCTCTCACTGTGAAGAAACCTTTCCGTATTTGGAGATTAAATTTCTTTTCCTACAGACATAAAGAGTGCCCCCTTGTCCTCTGTGATGGCATGATGAGAATATCAGACGAATTATCATCCTTTTTTTTTTGCATGCTAGTTTCATATCGCAAGTGAAGTGGTTACTAAAGTTATGAAAATTCTTGTAAGACAGAATACAAGTTTGGAAGTGATGTAACTATGTAACTATGCATACGAGGCTTTAGGCCAGCTCCAATTCTTTTACAGTTGTGATTTACAACCCCATTCTTTCACTATATGATATTGAGATAACTCACTGCCAGATATGATGCCCAGCATCATTAGTACAGTGTCAGTGCTTTTTATCATCACTGATCACTGTATTATTATCACTGGAGATGTCAATAGCAGTTAGTCAGTTCCCACTCAGTGTCAGTTAGTGTCAGAATGCCCACCACAGTCCTGCTATAAGTTGCTAATCACCGCCATTACTAGTATAAAAAAATAAAGAAATAAAAATTCCAGTATATATACTGCCATTTGTAGACACTATAACTTGTATGCAAACCAATTAATATGCACTGGTTGGGATTTTTTTCACTAAAGACGTAGCAGAATACATTTTGACCTAATTTTATGACTACATTTTATTTTGTTAAATTTTTTATGGGGTATGTTTTATAGCAAAAGGTAAAAAACAGTTTTTTGTTTTTTTGTTTTTTAATTTTGGTCTTTTTTCATTTATAGGCCAAAGAAAACCCAGTGATCATCAAATAACACTAAAAGAAAGCTCTATTTGTGTGAAAAAATGATATACAGTAAATATCATTTGTGTACAGTGTTGCACAACCACACAATTGCCAGTTAAAGTAACGCAGCTCCTTATAGCAAAACATTATTATGATTGTTATATAGTTATGAAGGAGGGTAATTCCTCCGGAGGGCAAGTGGTTCAATGAATATGGGTGCATTTATTAGATTAGATTAGATTCAACTTTATTATCATTGTGCAATGTAGAGAGTCAATGAAATGCAGTTAGCATCCAGCCAGAACTGCATAAATGGCCCATTTACAATAAATAACAGTATAACAAAAACAAAGATAGGGGAATGGGATATACAGTAATACCATAATCGGTGCAATGAGTAGTGCAATAATGAATGAAATAATCAGTACTACGATGGTGAATAAAATATACAATAATGCAATATTGTCTAATAATTAGCTGTTCAATGCTTTAACCGCTTCCCGGCCGGCCTATGGCCAGATGGCAGCCGGAAAAAACACCTTGTCCCTCCGGGTGGATGCCATATGGCGTCCTTTCAGGCATGTGCAGTTTGCATGCCCGCAGAGCCGCGCAGCGGCGTGATCTGGCACCGGCCATGTACCTCGGACACGGCCGATGACAGATCTGAGTACCTGCCCCGTTGCCAGTACCACGTGACCTGCTGTGACCAATCACAGCAGGTCACATGACAGTTGTATATAATGGATGGCTTCCTATCATGCCATCCATTATATACAAGTGTGGCTAGCTGTGAATGGTCACAGCGATCACATGCACAAGCTGGGCCAATCACAGCCCAGCTGTGTCATGTGATTAGCTGTGGCCAAATCACAGTTAAGAAAAAAAAAATCCTGAATGAATCGATTTCAGTCAGGTAAATGCTTGCTTATAGCAAAGTAATTCTTTGCTATAAGCAAATTGTGTAAAAAAAAAATATATATATAGATCACTTCCTAAAGTAGTACAATGTTACTATGGTAACATTGTACTACTTTGGTCATAGTGAAATATAAAAAAAATCTTAAACAAAAGAGAACAAAATGTAATTAAAAATAAAAAATATTAAAAAAAAAATTTAAAAAAATTATCAATTTTTTTTCATACTGTCACTAGTCATTGTCCCTGATCACCGCCATGCCAGTTATATGATGACGCTGTACTGCACTGGTGACAGTATGTAAAAAAAAAAATACTGAAAATCATTTTTTTTATTTCTTAATTTCCGAAAAATTGGCAAAAAAATTACAACTTCAAAAAACTTCCCATGCCTGTTATGAAATACGTTGGACTATCTACTTTGCAAAAAGCGGTAATTTTTGAGGGATATCTGTACTGTTCTGACATTCTTGGACCTCAAGAAATTAGATTGGCTGTCAGTACTTCAGGATTGATCAATATTCAGATATATACCATAGTTTGTGAACTCTATAACTTTCCTACAAGCTAAATAATACATCCTAATTTGGGTTATTTTCACCAAAGACATGTAGCAGAATACATCTCGGCCTAAATTTATGAAGAACAATTATTTATTTGCAAACTGTTATAACAGAAACAAAGAAAAACGTGTTTATTTTTCAAACTTTTTGGTCTTTTTTTGTTAATTGGGCAAAAAATAAAAACCCCGGCGGTGATTAAATACCACCAAAAGAAAGCACTAGTTGTGTGAAGAAAATAATAACATTTTAGTTTGGGTACAATGTTGTATGACCGCGCAATTGTCATTCAAAGTGTGACAACGCTGAAACCTGAAAATTGGCCTGGGCAGGAAGGGGGTAAAAGTGGAGTATGAACAGTCCATGGTTAGTGTGAGAAGCATCATTAATGATGCCTCTCGTCCTTTGTACACGGCGTTTTTTGTAAATGTCCTCCAAGGTGGAAAGCTGAACACCAATAATTCGTTGGGCAGATTTCACCACCCTCTGAAGGGTTTTGCGGTCTGAAGCAGTGCAGCTCCTGTACCACACTAAGATACAATTTGTGAGGATGCTCTCAATAGTACACCGATAAAAATTCTCCAATATCCTGTAGCACAGACAGGATTTTTTTAAGTTTCCTCAGAAAATATAGGCGCTGTTGTGCCTTCCTGATCAGGAAGGAAGAATTCAGAAACCAGGTGAGATCCTTAGAAATGTGGATTCCAAGAAACTTAAAGTTATGTATTTTTTTTTAGCTTTTAATAAAAGATGGTGTTTGCTAAGATAAAATTGGCCCGTATGGGAAACTGCAAACCCTTTTCTCTCAAATAAAATACTGTTTGTACTACTATTAATTGCTAAAAAGGGGACATTTACAGCAGAGGAGTGAGAAAAGCTCAGTAGGTATGTACAAATCCACAATAAGCTGGCGCCTAGTGTAACTCACATTATACCAACAACTTTCTAACCCTCATGCTCTGTATGTGTATCTAGCGTACTTAGTAGGATTCCAACCGACTCTATGGCATCATGACAAGCTGTCAACATAACAAAGAAACATTATTGGTGATTGTTTGTGAAGGGTCTCATTTATTCAGGTCATGGGAAAGAAAGTAAAAGCCACTTTCGACAGGAGTGTTCTGAAATGTTGAAGGCCTTTAATTACTCATCCAGACAGTTTCTCCACTTCATTGTTGATTAAGTGCTCTCAAGATTCTGATCTAGTCATCATTTGTTGATATGACCTGAGTCTGACGCCACAATCTCTAGAAAAGGTATATTAATCTATAAAACAAAGGCAGGAATTCTACGCAACCCAAGGTCCTTCTTGGTCAAACCCAAGGGCATTAGTGAAGAGGTTAAAGATTTATGGTCACTAACCCATTTCATTGCCTACATCTATCCATCATTATCCCAGTACAAAAATGTAAGTGCTACTGCCCCGAGCTCCTCAGTGATTTCTATCTCAGAGGCCATTTGTCTCTGTCAAGAAGCAGCACTCAGATAAGCAGTTTTATAAACTGTAAGTTACAGCCCTAGGTTCTAAGCGAGGGAGAAGAATTCAGCTGACAGGATTCCCATGTATTTCTCAGGTTTTGACAGCGGCTCTGCTGACCTCTCTGCAGCATATAATAAAGAAATGATCACCTAGTTTACGTAACGTCATTCTCTGAAACGAAACAATGTTTCCCTGAAGCGGTGACAGCTGGAGAAGATCCTGAAGTCTTTATAAGGACTAAAGGTGGCATTAAAGGTACATTTTTTAAAATAACAAACATGTCATACTTACCTGCATGGTTTTGCACAGAGCAGCCTTGATCCTCCTCTTGGGTCTTCTCCCCCATGCTGAATGCCCCCTGGAGCAAGCCTCTTCTTCTTTTGGGGGAATTCACTCCTGAGTTGCCTCTGTGTGTCCATTGGACTCACAGAGCATGGCTTGACTGCACCCCCCCCGCTCCCTCCTCACTGGCTGTGATTGACAGCAGCAGGGGCCAATGGCTCATACTACTGTGTAACAGTCAATGAAGAAGGAGAGACCCAAGGAGCTGCACATTCGGGATCGAGATCGGGCTCAGGTGAGTATATGGGGGTGTGGGGTGAAACTGCATAGAATGCATTAAAGTAAAAATCTTCTGCCTTTACAGCCACTATAAAGGTTAAATTCCCCTATTTCAAAAAACAGCCTGTTCACTTGCGGGGGCCCCAGTATATGATAAAAACTGTGCAGCTTACTACAATTTTAACCACTTCCTGTCTGGCCGCTGTATATAAACGGCCGGATGGTGGTAATGCAGGGGTGGGTTGCCGTTCATAAATGGCGCCCGCCATTTTGGATTGTGCACACTTCCTGGGAGGCATGCGGCAACGCGATACGGTGCCCGCTGTGTCCTCCGGACAACGATCACTGTACGGGACCTCTGTGGGATCACAGTGATCACATGAATAGGTGTAAGCAAGATGTCACTTCTGACATCATTGCTTACTACGTGTGAAATCTGTGAATGATCACAGAGATCACATGGTACAAGGCCATTCACAACAGCCTTGTACCATGTGACAAGCTGTGACCAATCACATCTCTCACAGTATTTCTCAGTGGCTGCAAGAATGCAGCCAAAGAGAAAGAGAAATGATTGGTTTTACAGCCTTTATGGGTGTAAAAGCAATCAGTGTAAAAATGGTGACACTATATTGCTAGGGTGACGGTATGTAAAAAAAACCAAAAAAAACCCATAAATAATAATAATAACAAAATAAAATTAAATTTTTTTTCTTAAAAAAATTATAATTTTTGGTTATAAACTAGTTTGGCGGATTTTTTTCCCTAAAAAGATAACTGAATAAATTTTGACTACGATTTATGAAGAAATATTATTTATTTGCAAAATTTTATAAGAAAAACACTTTTTTACAAAATTTTTGGATTTTTTCATTTATATAGCAAAAAAAATAAACATCTCAGTGGTGAATAAATACCACCAAAATAAAGTTTTATCTATTTAAAACAAAATGCTAAAAAAAATCATATGGGTACAGTGTTGCATGACCGCGCAACTGTCAAAGTGTGACAGCACTGAAAGCAGAAAATTCCCCTTTTCCAAAAAACAGCCTGTTCAGTTGAGTGGGCCCCAGCATATAATAAAAACTGTGCAGCTTACTACAATTTAAAGCATTTTATTGCCATACCTTTAGGCCATTTGGGTCTCCCAGAAGCCTGTCTGAAAAATTCCCAGTTTGCATCAGCCACATTCCAGCTTGTTGCTAGGATGAAAAACCATTGGGTTTCACTCCTGCAATGTTATCAGTGAGCATCCAATGGGTTTCTAGCGACAAGCCAGGACATAGGAGTTGCTAATTGGGAGTTTTTCATCAAGGCTTCTGGTGGCCTAAATGGCCAACAGATATGATATTTTACAAAACTGAAGTTTTTTTTTATATCTTTTGGGGCCCCTTGACTGCATGGGCTATTTTCTTGAAAAAGTGAACTTTAAACCTTCACCTGAAAATAAATCTTACCATCATTCTCTTCTGCGTCCCCAGCCTGTTACATAATAGCAGTATTTTTTGTTTTCCGGGAAGTGAGTAACTTTTTTTTAGTGATACTCACTTCCACTTTAGCCTGCTATATATATAGGTCAAAATTTGATTCAAAGTTCAGACCAGATATGGGCAGCACTGTGTCTATGTGGTTAGTACTTCTGCCTGGAAACACTAGGGTTGTTGGTTCGAATCTCATCCATAGCACTACCTCTCTGAGGTTTTTATGTTCTCCCTGTGCCTGTATGGGTTTCCTCCCACACTCCAAAGACATGCTGGTAGTTTATTTGGCTCCTTTCTAAATGGGCCCTAGTATGTGTATGTATGAGTGTAAGTTAGGGACCTTAGATTGTATGCTCCTTGGGGGTTAGGGACTGATGTGAATGTACACTATATAGTCATGGCCAAAAATATTGTCCCCCCTGCATTCTGTCAGATAATGCACCACTTCGCCCAGAAAATTGTTGCAATTACAAATGTTTAGGCATACGTGTGTTTATTTCTTTTTTTTTGTATTGGTATGATGGAAATCTTACAATGGGAACATCTGTGAGCAGAATTTTCTTCATTTTTTTAAAAATATCTTTCATTTTCTGTTGCATCTCCAAATTGGAAGGCTCTGATAAGTGTAACACCCTCCTACATCGCTAGGGGGAGCTAGTGTCAAATTGTTAGGCAGAGGCTGAGTAGCAGCTTGTGGTAATAGTCAGAGGGGGTCAAATTCAGGTCAGAGCTGGGAGGCTCTGCAGTCCAGCTCTCTGGAACTTTGTTCTGCTCTAGAATTTTGGAGAAGATTGTAGAAGCAGTGGGAGGGGTGAGGAGAGGCTGATCTGTACTGGCCAATCCCCAAGCAGGAGGCTTGACATGGGGTCAGGACAGCCCTTAAGAGTGAGAGGGCCTGCTGAGCAGCAAGAGAGTTCGGGTGGAAGATGGAGAAGTGAGAGGCTGGAGAGCAGGACCCTGGGAGGGAGCCTAGATGAGAAGGGGCTTACCTACAGGCAGGGAAGCTGGAAAGGAGGAAACCTCAGGACCTCATCACCCCCCAGAGCGAGGACTAACTGTGCAGCAGGGAAGGAGCAACCCAGCAGAAGGCCTGACAACAGCTCACAAATGGAGGACTGAGTGAGTAGACCTGCACCCCCTGGGCCAATAAGGGGAAAGAGGCACTATAGTGGGAAACTGAATTAGCTGCTGCCTGGGACTGTCTTACCTTTTAAAGTGACAGGCACTGGATCCCCTGCCCAAGGATTCACCCAGAACAGCTGGATAAAGGAGTATCTGGGGTCTGGGGTGGTATATCAGGAGATGCTGGCTAGCTCTCCAGAAGAGAATTTTTGCTGTAAAGAGACTAGTACATTCTTCCAGGAAGTTTGTCCTCAGTTGCCATTTCCCTTTGGGCATCCCATACACCCCTTACCCCATCCAAGTTTAAACTCCCCTAATAAAATCCAAAGAAACAAGCTCAAGGACTGGTTACTGTCTCCTGGATGCAAGTCTGAATGGAAAATGTATGTTGCCTGAATGTGCAGGACTATAGGGGAACCCAAATCTCTAGCGTCTCCTAAGGGGGTAGTGCTACATAAGGAAAACAGCAGTCTCTCTGCATCAGTCAAAGCTTTAGAGATCCAATCAGAAAGTAATGTGAGCTTTTTTTGATTGGAGGGCTCTAGCTGTGACTCAGCAGGAGGCATGTTGGACCACTGCAGAGAGGCCACTGCTTACCCAAGGGTACTTTTCTGCAGCCTGCTGCCTATGCCTTGGAATATGGGCTGGTGCTACGGAGCAATTCAACTATTAAGTACAGTGAGAGAATTTTCCATTTACCTTTGTACACCCTATGAATCTATTTACATCCTTTTGTTTTTCACTTTAATGTTCTTTATCCACTTTTAGATTCTGTTTTGTACAGTCACCATACAGTCATTATACTGTCTGGGTACACTTTGTACACATTACCACACTCAGTATACATGTCACAAACCAGCGCTAGCTCACTCCAGGCTATTTCAGCAGAACCTAATTAAGCAACATTAAAGGTGAAATTTTACAGCTTTTCCTAAATTACACCTTTTCATGCCAATGTTACTCCATCCTGTTATTATATCCATTAGGGATCCTTTAATCTGTCTCTTAAGGACAGAGGTGCTTGTGATTATGGGAAGCTAAGGTATCATTTTTTCGGATCAGGATAAAAATATATCTCACATATTAAATACATGACTGGAGGATATAACCTATCATGGGCTATAAACCTGAAAAAGAATAGTCCTGTTGTTTGAAAACAGTTTATTGTGTAAAGTTAGGTTTAAAGCTGAACTCCAGCCTTACCTTGTGGCTTCCCCAGTTGTACCGGCTCCTCTCCTGTACTGGAATGGCTTACTATGATTTTACTGCACACTGTGAGCTTTTCACAGCATGTGTTAGAAGCTGCAGAAAGTCAGATAGAGACTGCCTCATTTCCTGGCTGGAAGGTGTCCCGCATCATCCAGGTCTTTCCTTTCCAGCCTGACTGTCCATGGCCCCACCACTTTTAATACACTGGATTCAAGTTATTTCAATTTCGGAGTGTTAGGTGGTTACTATCATCTATCCCGACACGCGTTCTGCTCTGTAACCGATACCTCAAGGTATGTTTGAAATCTATATTCACAAATAATTCTATACTATTTGATATTATGTTATACTTGTATTCAATTCTTTTTTCTATGTAGTAACTCCTGAAGAAGCGATAATGTTGTGAAACATGTCGAGTAACTATAGAGTAACTACTATGTGATCACCCAGCTGACTTTTCAATCAGGTGCCGGGTGCTGGCACCGCCATCTTGACTAAGGGAGACCTCAGAGCCTCAGGCCTGGGACTCAGGAAGATATATATTAAGCAGGGGTGGACTGACCATTTGGGTCCAGGGTCAGTAGGGGGCCCCATGAGATGCCCCTGGTACCTTTTTCATAGGCTTTTTTGAGTTTGGGCAAGGACACAGGGGCCTTATGATCCCCTATTGCCCTGGGGCCCCTGATATTAAGCACAGTATATGGACTGCGGCCATGTGATGTGGTCTCTGTTTTAAATAAATAATTTGTTGAATTATTTAAAATTAGATTATTGTTTATTTGATGAAGAGTTTTGGTGTATGGATCACATGATCGCAGGGATGGGCAGCATTTATATTTTTTGGTATATTACAATTACTGTGGGAACACTTTTATGTTTGCAGCCACTCCCAGGTTCAGACTTATTATTTAGGCCTTATGTACACGGGACACTTCTGAATGATGGAAACTGACTGCTGGAAAATGTAGGTTAAAAAACGTCTGTTTAGCCGCGTTTGCATACCGCGTTTATGCACGTTTATGAGCGTTTGCGTTTAGCAGCGTTTTTTTAAAGATAACCTCAGGAGACCTTCCTAAATGCCCAGAATGCACTGAAAAACAGTAAAAAATTAACTATTTTAGACATTTTGAGAGAAAGAGAGAGAACAGAAGCAGAGAGAGCAGTATTTGTTGAGATTGGCGTCTTTTTTTGTGGTGTTTGGATGTGTTCCAGCTCATTTCTGTGCAGCAATTATTGCAGCGGTGTCTAATATATTTTATGTCATGCGAAACCTCAAAGTATGGTGTACCAGGTCCATTTGAGTACCGGAAAAACGCTTTGCATGCATTTTTCATGATGAAAAAAGGCTCTGGACAGCATCTGGAAATGGAAGAGTTAAAAAAATGTTGCAAACACTTATAAACGCGGTTAGCCGCGTTTACAAGCGTTTACTACTCCTGAATGCAAGTTTGGTGAGTTAAAAAAAATGACTGTTTACTCATCTGCCTGTAAACGACTGTAAACAACGATGTGTACAGTTGCAAGAAAAAGTATGTGAACCCCTTGGGATTACGTGAAGTTTTGCATGAATTGGGCATAAAATGTGCTCTGAACGTCATCCCAAGAATATTGCTACACTGAAACAGTTTTGTGAAGAGGAGTGGTCCAAAATGACTCCAGATCGTTGTGCAGGTCTGATCTGCAACTACAGGAAACGTTTGGTTGAGGTTATTGCTGCCAAAGGAGGGTCAACCAGTTATTAAGTCCAAACGTTCACATACTTTTTCCTCCCTGCACTGTGAATGTTTACATGTTATGTGCAATTAAACCATGGCAACATCTAATGTTTGTGTAGTATTATGTTCAGCAGACTGTGTTCTTCTATTGTTGTGACTAAGATGACGTCCAGAGCACATTTTATACCCAATTCATGCAAAACTCCACGTAATCCCAAGGGGTTCACATACTTTTTCTTGCAACTGTACATGGACACATAGGAAAACATAAAGGAGAGTTCAGGGGCTGCTGAAAAAAAACACAGAAAAGCTCCTAAACGTGCGTTTATCAGCTGCAGTGTACATGAACCCTAAGCCGAACAATTGTTGCAGAGAATTTCCTTCACCCTACGCCTGGCATAATCCATTACTTCCAGCCCCATTAAAGCAGCAGAAATCGTTTTTTTTTTCCTTCATATTTTTTCACCCATCACCTTTTTTACTATAAACATTAAAGGATAATTTCACTTTTAGGATCATTGACCACAAGTACAATACTTCCAAGGCTCCTGCAGGGAAAAAAATAAATGCACATTTTTTATGTTTTTATTTGCAATTATTATTTTTTTCCCAAAAGGTGAACCTATCCTTTACCCTAGGTTCACACCTAAGCGTTTTCTGGAGCATTTTGCGCTTAGCAGAAACGCACTACAGTCCATTTAACATGATTTCCTATGGGACACGTTCACATCTCCACGTTTTCACCCGATGTGTTTTTTGGAAAGGGTCAGGGACTTTTTATAACGCAAAAAGTAGCATTTTTGGTTCTATAGACTGCAATTAAAATGCTGCTGAAAAGCATGTAGTGAGTTTTTGCCACATTTTTGATGCGTTTTAAATCTGACTAGCAGCAAGGAATAAACGCAAAACGCATAAAAAAATGCATGTGCAAAATTGCAACACAAAATGCTCTGCAGAAACGGATCAAACACAAACTGTGTGAACCTAAGCCTAACATCATAACTTCCCAAACCGATCCAAAATCTTTCATTGACTGAGAATTTTGCAAACTTTTTGCACCAATATAGGTAGCTGGGTAGTGGAAAACGTTTTTGGTTTTTTTTGCACCTCTGATTTCTGTATATGGCCAGCACTGGGTGAGCAGAAGGTTACACAAACGAAGCATGTGGCACAACCCACCCGAATCCCACACCCTGCGCCAGCGGCTGTGTACTCCTCCACCTGTCTCATTAATTATACATGATTCTCAGAAAGAACGAGATGAAAGCTCCTCTATGTGTTCATTAGTTCCAGGTTACACACTGGCTTTGAAGTCTCCATATACATCAATAGGCACGATGTTTTCCCTCATCTAATAAACATTTTTCTTCTATTTCCATAGATAAGATGGGAGATAAATACATTAGAAATGAATAATTACAGGTAATATAAACCATATAAAACTGGATGTTCTATATAATATTTCGGGTTTATCACGCCAGTCACATGACATGACCATAAAGGTGGGGCAGCACAGTGTTTAAATGGTTAGCACTTCCACCTGGCAGTACTGGGGTTATTGGTTTGAATCCTAACCATGGTCCCACCTGCCTGGAATTTGCATGTTCTCCCTTTGCCTCTATGGGTTTCCTCCAGGTACTCAGCTTTCCTCCCACGCTCCAAAGACATGCTGGTAGGTTAATTGGCTCCTGTCTAAATTGGCCCTAATATGTGTATGTATGAATGTGAGTTAGGGACCTTAGATTGTACTCCCCTTGAGGGTTATTTTGCTTTTTGGAATCCATTTGCCCTTAGGCATAGGCTGAGCTGAGAACCCTCCCTCCATTCCTCAAGACTCCTGGGATGTATGACATAATTTGCCTAGGCACGGAAAGGAAGAAGTAACTGAAGAAATGTAAAAAAAAAAAAAGTTTATCAAAGAAAAGTAGGCAAAGTCTTTGTGTGGAAGCAGTGGTCTCTGTGCAGAAGTCTGACACTCCTTCTGGAGCAGTGGTCTCCAAACTGTGGCCCGAGGGCCGAATGTGGCTCCCTGCTTGCCTTTATCCAGCCCTTGGGGCACTTTTCCTTCCACCTATATAAGACATTATTCCTCCCATTGACACCAACAATGGGACATAATTCCTGCTACTGACATCAACAATGGAGTACTATTCCTCCCACCGATACCAATGATGGGGCACTATTCCTCCCACTGATACCAATGATGGGGCACTATTCCTCCCACTGACACCAATGATGGGACACTATTCCTCCCACTGATACCAATGATGGGGCACTATTCCTCCCAGTGATACCAATGATGGAGCACTATTCCTCCCACTGATACCAATGATGGGACACTATTCCTCCCAGTGATACCAATGATGGGACACTATTCCTCCCAGTGATACCAATGATGGGACACTATTCCTCCCAGTGATACCAATGATGGAGCACTATTCTTCCAACTGACACTAGTGATGGGGCACTATTCCTCCAACTGACACTAATGGTGGGGCACTATTCCTCCAACTGACACTAGTGGTGAGGCACTATTCCTCCCTCTGATACCAATGATGGGGCACTATTCCTCCCAATGATACCAATGATGGGTCACTATTCCTCCCACTGACACTAGCGGTGAGGCACTATTCCTCCCCAATACCAAACATGCATTGTTTACTCCCACTGACACCAAGACAATTTCTACTTCCAATGGGCACAGTCCAGCCCCCCTAAAATCTGGAGGACAATAAACTGACCCTTTGTTTAGAAGATTTGGAGACCCCTGTTCTAGAGCTCTCTAATCATAGGGGAGCATTAGCTTTGCTGATTAATGAGGCCTGACTCTGCAAGGGGTGTGTTGGTCCTCTGCAGAGAGACCACTGCTTTCACACCGAGAACAAGGGTCCTTTTTTTACAGCATGCTGGCAGAGGACAGACTTTTCTACTTGGGTGTGGTTGCACACTTTTTATTTTGATGCAGCTGGGGTTTAAACTGAGATTTCAGTGGCATAAAAGTTGAACTCCAGGCAAACAGCTAAATACATATAAGCCCTCATTCACACCTGAGTGTTTTGTAGTTTGAATCCCAAAGTTTCAAAGCACTCAACAAGCCAAATCCTGTGCTTTTTAATTGCCCCCTTTCACATTTGAGCATGCAGGTGCCTGTAGATGAGCGCCTGAAGCTGGAATAGGTACATGAGCTACCTTTGAAGCATAATTGGGGCCTTTTTGGCCCCATGGATTTAATTGGCAGTGCACTAAAAGAAAGTGCAAAAAGCTGTTTGTTATAGTGCCATATGTAGCATTTTTCATGTGATCCTATAAAAAAAGTCTATCGGACCAAAAACATATGATCCTGCCCCTAAGAAGCTCCAATATGGCATTTCACAAAAAAAAAGTGCATAAAAAACTCAGTCGCCTACGTATGCTATGCTTAAAGTATTACTAAACCCACAACAGTAACATCAGTCTGTATGTGCAGTAAAGCATGCTTGATATACTCACTGTGGAACCTAAGGGGTTAATCCTCTGAATTGTGTAAAAAAGCTGTTTGATCCTGTTGTCTCTGATCCTCCCCTTCTTTCACTATCCCCAATTCATTTGCTGATAGTATAGAGCCCTAGGAGGCACTCTGCACATGCTTACTTTGGTGTGTATTGCTAGAGAGTTTTTTTTTTTTTTGAGAGAGTACATGTGATTGACACAGGGCCAATCAGCACTGTCCAGACAGTTTAGGGGTCATGCAGCCTCATAGGACAGTCAGAAAAGAATGAATACTCCTCATACAATATTAAGCAGTGATCTGCTGGAAACTGATAAATGTCACAAGACTGCTATGTACTGCTGATGAGAAAAGGTATTCAGCATTTTATATTTACTAAAGTAATTGCATTTCCATGTTCTGTGTAGTGTGTGAGACTGGAAATAGTGAATGCAGGGTCCGGGGAAACCAGATTTGACCAGATATAGTGAATGCGGGATCCGGGGAGACCAGATATAGTGAATGCAGGGTCCAGGGAGACCAGATATAGTGAATGCAGAGTCCAGGGAGATCAGATATAGTGAATGCAGGGTCCGGGGAGACCAGATATAGTGAATGCAGGGTCTGGGGAGACCAGATATAGTGAATGCAGGGTTCGGGGAGAACGGATATAGTGAATGCAGGGTCCGGGGAGACAAGATATAGTGAATGCAGGGTCCGGGGAGAGCAGATATAGTGAATGCAGGGTCCGGGGAGAGCAGATATAGTGAATGCAGGGTCCGGGGAGAGCAGATATAGTGAATGCAGGGTCCGGGGAGACCAGATATAGTGAATGCAGAGTCCGGGGACACCAGATATAAGGAATGCAGGGTCCGGAGAGAGCAGATATAGTGAATGCAGGGTCCAGGGAGACCAGATATAGTGAATGCAGAGTCCGGGGAGACCAGATATAGTGAATGCAGAGTCCGGGGAGATCAGATATAGTGAATGCAGGGTCCGGAGAGAGCAGATATAGTGAATGCAGGGTCCGGAGAGAGCAGATATAGTGAATGCAGGGTCCGGGGAGACCAGATATAGGGAATGCAGGGTCCGGGGAGACCAGATATAGTGAATGCAGTGTCCGGGGAGACCAGATATAGTGAATGCAGAGTCCGGGGAGATCAGATATAGTGAATGCAGGGTCCGGGGAGAGCGGATATAGTGAATGCAGGGTCCGGGGAGAGCGGATATAGTGAGTGCAGGGTCCGGGGAGAGCAGATATAGTGAATGCAGGGTCCGGGGAGATCAGATATAGTGAATGCAGAGTCCGGGGAGATCAGATATAGTGAATGCAGGGTCCGGGGAGAGCAGATATAGTGAGTGCAGGGTCCGGGGAGACCAGATATAGTGAATGCTGGGTCCGGGGAGAGCAGATATAGTGAGTGCAGGGTCTGGGGAGAGCAGATATAGTGAATGCAGGGTTCGGGGAGACCAGATATAGTGAATGCAGGGTCCGGGGAGACAAGATATAGTGAATGCAGGGTCTGGGGAGACCAGATATAGTGAATGCAGGGTCTGGGGAGACCAGATATAGTGAATGCAGGGTCCGGGGAGACAAGATATAGTGAATGCTGGGTCTCGGGAGAGCGGATATAGTGAATGCAGAGTCCGGGGAGACCGGATATAGTGAATGCAGGGTACGGGGAGACCAGATATAGTGAATGCAGGGTCCGGGGAGACAAGATATAGTGAATGCAGGGTCCGGGGAGACCAGATATAGTGAATGCAGGGTTCGGGGAGACTAGATATAGTGAATGCAGGGTCCGGGGAGACAAGATATAGTGAATGCAGGGTCCGGGGAGACCAGATATAGTGAATGCAGGGTCAGGGGAGAGCGGATATAGTGAATGCAGAGTCCGTGGAGACCGGATATAGTGAATGCAGGGTACGGGGAGACCAGATATAGTGAATGCAGGGTCCGGGGAGACAAGATATAGTGAATGCAGGGTCTGGCGAGAGCGGATATAGTGAATGCAGGGTCTGGGGTTTAGTAACACTTTAAGTTAGAATGTGTGTGAACGGAGCTGGTATACCTGACACATGATCTGTATTTCTGTCCATCCTGTCTTGATATTTTCACAGTTCTGCCACACAGTACAGACAGGATGACACACCTTTTCTTCTATTATAGAATGACGTGATACATTGGTGTTTTCCTGCCATTCTAGGCTTGCTAAATGGATAGTGAAAGAGCAGCCAGAGTCTGATGAGGCCATCTTCCTGCTCACTTCACCTATCAGCATGTTCCTTATTGGTACATTTGCATACAGTACACCTGATTAGCTCCCAGTTTACATTCTGCTGTACATAGGATTACAAGAGTCTAAAGCTCAGCAGACAAGCTATGGTCTGATTGTACGACCTTCTTTAGATCTACTGACAACTATAGAGATTAAAAAGCCCTTTAGTGTTTATACATTTTGTTGGTTATAGAGATTCAGGGTCTCTCTGATTGGATACACATTGATTGGATGGACTAGAAAGGTCCTCATATTACATAGTTTTGGTAAATCTAAAGTTGATTGTACAAAGATTGTAGTCAGGTTGGAAGGTGTATAGTGATCCTAATACCAAGCCAAGTCCTAGAATTCCTAAGTCATGTCCTTTGGTATTGTGTAGTATATAGAACACATGTTGCAGTAGATATTACGCATGCCAATGTTCGTTTTGCACCCACCTGTATGTCCCTGATAGGACACATCTCCAGTCCGATATGATGAACTTTTCATGGATCTGACCAAAGAATTTCTTGCCCGATTTCGCACAGTAGACATCACCAGTTACGCTCCTGATGGATATATTCTGCAAATACCAAAATCAGTAAGTTAAAAGGAATATATCATCTTTTTAAGGTATTTTATATGTACAAATAAACAAAAGTGGCCGGCAACAAGTGAATCCTTTCAGCAACATGTTAGCCTCTGTAAAGTATATACATCGGGTAAAATAAGTATTGAACATGTCCCCATTTTTCTCTGTAAATATATTTCTAAAGGTGCTATTGACATGAATTGTTCCAGAACTCTGATGAAGAAGGGACACCCTTTGAAACGCGTCAGCTGTACTGAATATCCATCCCCTTGATGGGATTCGTGCTGTCTTCAAGTCCCATTGAGGACTTACATGCCTGATTTTATTCGCTGTTTGTGAGTATATTTTTATAATTAATACATTTTGGTTATTGAGGTAATGCGCAAGGTTGGTGCGCTTCTCGTTTTCATTTCGTTCTGCAGTATTGGTCGGGCTTCCCCAGCCTTGTTTGGAGCCGCACAACCCTACATGCATTGGCGGTCGATTTTTCCAGGTTTGGTTCCATTCATTCGCCACCTGTCTGGGTCCTAGAGCGCAGGAGAATTTGTTTTTGATTTACTGACATGAAATGTTCACCACATGTCGGTAACAATCCATGCAATCCATATATACAAAGACACCAAAACAAATAAGTTCAGAAATTAAGTTATGTGTAATAAAATGGAAAGACAGGGAAAAGGTATTGAACACATGAAGAACGGGAGGTGCAAAAAGGCATGGAAAGCCAATACACCAGCCGAAATCTATCAGTAATTAGAAAGCAATCCTGGCCCTTGTCAATGAAAAATAATATCAGCTGGTTCAATCTCAACCAGGGGTAGACTGACAACTCATGGGGCCCCCGGACAATAAAGAAACAAGATTTTGCAGTGCTCATAGCGTGCATTGGTGAACAGCGGGCATAGCGAGATTGCGCCTAACAGTGGTAGTGGCCAGGGGCGGACTGACAACTCATGGGGCCCCCGGGCAATAGAGGATCATGGGACCCCTGTGCCCTCGCCCACACTCAAACCATACCCAAAAAAGCCTATGAAAGGTACCAAGGGCATCTCATGGGGCCCCCTACTAACCCTGGGCCCTCGGGCAGTGCCCGAGCGCCTGAATGGTCAGTCCGCCCCTGGTCTCAACTGATGGCCTATAAAAAGGTGTCTCATTACCAAGGTGTGATACAAGAAACATCTCATGATGGGTAAAAGCAAAGAGCTCTCTCAAGACCTTTGCAACCTTATTGTTGAAAAACACACTGATGCCATTGGTTACAGAAGGATTTCTAAACTTCTGAATGCTCCAGTGAGCACTATTGGGGGTCATAATCCAGAAGTGGAAAGAACATTTCACTATAAAGTGGCGACACCAGGTGCTCCTCGTAAGATTTCTAAGACAGGAATGAAAATAATTATCAGAAGAGTTGTCCAAGAGCCAGGAACCACTTGCTGAGAGCTTCAAAAAGACCTGGAATTAGCAGGTACAATTGTTCCAAAGAAAACAATAAGTAATGCACTCAAGGCCTGTATGCACGCTCACCACGCAAGGCTCCATTGCTGAAGAAAAACCATGTTGAAGCTCATTTAAAGACATTTAGACAATCCAATGAAATACTGGGAGAATATAGTCTGGTCAGATGAGACCAAAATTGAACTCTTTGGATGCCATAATACACACCATGTTTGGAGGTCAAATGGCACCACACCACCCCAAAACACCATACCAACAGTGAAGCATGGAGGTGGGAACATCATGGTGTGGGGCTGTTTTTCAGCATACGGTGCTGCCAAACTTCATGTGACTGAAGGAAGGATGAATGGAAAAATGTACCAAGACATTCTTGATAAAAATCTGCTGCCATCTACCAGGATGATGAAGATGAAACAAGGGTGGACATTTCAGCAAGACAATGATCCCAAACACAAAGCCAAGGAAATGCTCAATTGGTTTAAAAGAAAATAAAGCTGCTAGAATGGGCCAGCCAATCACCTGACTTTAATCTGATAGAAAATCTATGGAAAAAAACTAAAGATCAGAGTTCATAGAAGAGGCCCACAGAACCTTCAAGATTTGAACACTGTGTGGGAGAATGGGCCAAAATCCCACCTGAGCAATGCATGACACTAGTTTCTCCATACTGGAGGTGCCTTGAAGCCATCACTACCAACAAAAAATTTGGTTTCAAAGAAAGAAAATAAAGCTGCTAGAATGGCCCAGCCAATCACCTGACTTGAATCCAATAGAAAATCTATGGAAAAAACTAAAGATCAGAGTTCATAGAAGAGGCCCTGTGTCATTCCATTTTATTACATTGATATTTATTTGCACTGACAAGGGCCAGGATTGCTTTCTAATTGCTGATATATTCAGCTGGTGTCTTGGCTTTCCATGCCTTTTTGCACCACTTTTTCTTCATGTGTTCAATACTTTTTCCCTGCATCTTTCCATTTTATTACACATAACGTAATTTGTGAACTTGCTTGTTTTGGTTTGTTTGTATATATAGATTGCACGGGTTGTTACCGACAGGTGGTGAACATTTCATGCCAATAACACCTTTAGAAATATATATACAGTGAAAAATGGTGACGTGTTCAATACTTATTTTCCCCGCTGTATATGGTGGAAAAGAGGGTGGGCTTTAATGCTGACACGCCACACATATGCATCCACAGTTGGCAGAGCTTTCTGTGCTGAGAGCGTGCTTACCCAGTACAGTGACCACACATACATTTTAATAGAATTTTTATTTGGGGGGGAGCAGGTACCTGGTCTTGACAGGTACCCACTTCCAATTCCGCTCAAATCAAAAAGGCCCCCATTTATGTGCAGCCTTTGGGACACATCACCAGTCCCAGAAGGCTGTAGGACCATTCACACATTTGCACTTTCAGTGCCAAGCCGGATGTGAAGCAACTAGGAGTCACTGCTGGCTTCCCTTAGTAAACATGCCGCTGCCGGGGACCTGAAGCTTGGCCAAGGTGAGGACAGCACTGGGTCCTTGGACAGGTAAGTGTCCTTTTATTGAAAGTCAGGAGCTACAGTATTTGCATATGCTCTATTTTTTTCCACGAAAATGGAGTTACCTCTTAAGGCTCACCATACACATTACAGTCTGATTGTACAATCTCCTTAGGGGCGGGTGTACACTATATGCAGCCAAATGTGTTTTTAAGGCTGATCATAGATGGATCTTTTTTTATTTGATCATCTGGATAGCTGAATGTAAAAAAAAAAGGAAGGAAGGATTGACTTATCTGCACAAGAGAGGTGGATGGAGGAATCCTCCCCATGGTGCTGTTGTATTCTGACAATAGGGACTTCTCTGCTGGCAGAATACACTGATCAGCACTGCAGCCGATTGGCTACAGGTGCTGATTAAATGAAAGTTTTCCAACATTCCTGTTAAAGAGAAATCAATAATTAAATCAACTTCTGTTGAATGGGAACAGCCGTTGATGGATTGAAATACTATATCAAGCTTAAAAGCAGTACTAACACATGCAAGAAAATGAATGTATTTCAACAAGCCTAGTTTATACTTGGTGTGTACAAAAAGGACAGCATGCCGCATATTCTCAAACAATGCATGAAGGCAACGCAAACGCATGTAGTTGCAAGCAGGGCCGTCGATAAGGGGGTACCACCTGTCCTCCTGTACGGGGTCCAGGCCAATCCCTTGTTGGAGGACTGGTGGTACCCCCTTATCCACAGCCCTGCTTGCAATTAAATGCATTTCATGCATGTTCCAGGCAGCTGGGTGAATCAAATGTGGGCAAAGAGGGTGATCGGCACAGCAGGAGGGGGGAGGGAAATTACTGGAACCAATCCCCTGTATGGCTCTCTTTACAGTAGCTGAAAGCTGGCTTCTTCTCCTCTCCTCCTCCCGCTGGCTTTCAGCTGCTTCAGAGAGAACCATACAGGGGATCGTTTCCAGTAATTGCCCCCGCCACACCCATCACCCTCCCTGTGCACCATACATTCCCCCCTGCTGTCCAGGTCCCCCTGTTTGCCCCCACCCCCGCAGTGCTGCTGGTTTCCCTCCTTTCCTTCTCATCAGCAACTGCAAGCACACAATAGGATCCTTCAGGATAGAGAGGGGGGGGAAGGGTTCAGAAAATAAACACATTTGCCAGCCCCTTCCTTTCCTGAATGAACACAGTGAGTGATCGGTACCAATCACTTACTAAGTTCATTCATAACTGAAGCACAGTAAACTGTCTTTTTTTGGGGGGGAAGGAGGGGCTGTCGGGTTGGTTGTATGGGGCCCCGCAGTTTCTTACAGCAGCTCTGATTGGAAGTAAAAAAAAAACAACATGATGCCTACGCACACTTCACTGGATATAAATAGAATGGATAATCTAACGCATCCCAAAGATTATGTAATTTTCTTTCCTTCCACCATTGCTCGACTCTCCCATCAACACAGTCAGTGTTAATGGGGGAATCCCTCTCACTGTGCTATTGTGTTCTGCCAGCGGGGAGCCTTCCCTGCTGGCAAAACACAGTGATCACTGCTGGCTGCTATAGCTGGCGGCAGTGATCGCATGAATAAATCCGGCAGGATCGATTCAGTACAACCAGCCTACCCATATATGGACTGAATCTCTCCCTGCTGATTCGATCCATCTATGGCCGGTTTAAATGTGTCCTCATATTCCATAGTTCTGGTATACTAAAGTAGATTGTACGGAGATTGCACAGTCAGATTGCACCGTGTATACTGAGCTCTGGATATGCTTTGATTATGAATATTATATTGTTGCACAGTTCAACGACTCTCCAATATCTGCAGTCAACAATGTTTCCCTAACTGCAAATGACCTCATTATGAAACCAATTATATTTATTGTTTCAGTCTATGTAATCTGATTGTTGCAGATGTTGGAGAGTTAATCCACCTGACACATTTTATATATCTTGGGGGCTCTATTGGTGAGATCTCGGGTCTGCACAGCAGCTGTGCTCATTATAAGGGGCTCCCTACCCCTGTTGGATTTTTTCTTGTGTAGTGCCCCTCTAGTTAGATAGGGGGAGCTGGCTAGTTTTTTCAGATAGGCTGAGTGGCAGCCTGGGCATGAGTCATCCTGGGTGTGAGTCAGCCAGGTCATCTTAGGTCAGGGCTGAGGGCTCTGCAGATCTGCTCCCTGATACCTAACCCTTCTCTAGAGACTTGATAAGTTTCTAGAAGGCAGTGGGTGGGGGTGAGGAGGGGCTGATCTGCATACTTAGGACACCCTGACCAATCTCCAGGCAGGAGGCTTGGCATGGGGTCAAGACAGCCCTTAAGTATGACTGTGCCTGCTCAGCAGTGGGAGAGTTCAGGTGGAGGATGGACTGATAGGCTGGGATGCAGGAACCTGGGAGGGGGCCCAGTGGGCTGAAGTTGAAAGGAGGATCGCTCACCCTTAGCACTCCTCTGAGAGAGGACCATCTGTGCAGCAGGGAAGGACCCAGCCCAGCGGAAGGCCAACCCATCAAGCAGGACTATAGAGGGACCCAAATCTCAGCAACTCTTAAGGAGTTATTGCTGCAGTTGTTTTATAATATGGATCAAAATGTATTTTTCTTTCAGTATTTTAATTTTAACACAGTAATACATGAATATGTCGGAGAGATGTACTCTCTATGAAATGATGGCAGCCTATGGCCCATACCTTCAGATGTATCTCATCAATCTGCAGTTTCTCACACATTTCATTGAAGCTTTGCAGTTTGGTGACATCCAGGAGCAGGTAGACAAATACGTTCCTTTTATTGGCCGCTTCCAGAATGTCGCAGAAAATCTCCACGTCTGTGAACTCGTCCATCATTATAGCGAGAACCTGAGCACAAGAACATCAGGAGATATTCAGTACATAAGAACAAAAGGCAATGGTGTCTTGCTCAAAAGATTATAAAGTCTATAGCACTAAGGTTAAAGGATATTCAACCCAAAAAACGCAATGTACAATATTGCATCTTAGTAGTCCTTATATGAGGTGGCTACATTAGTTTTCTTTTTTCAGAACATGTCTGCCAGTACAGCAGACTATCCATTGATTCTGTTAGAATTCGACTGTCCTTATAAATAGTGGGCATTGAGCTAACATCAAACAGCGTCATCAATTTTCCAATCTATTCTCTCTGAACTACAAAATACTTCCTCCTTTTGTAATGGAGATGAGAAGAGGAGGCAGCCTAGGGTGACATCGCTACTCCTCCATAGATCGAATATGGTGAGTGAGTGTTGTCCCCCTAGCATAGGGAGTGTGTTGCTGGCATATCACCAGGTGCAATTAAAAGGAACAAAAAGGAAAAAAAATGCAACCACAACATCTAAGGACTAAAAAACTGCCATGTGGTATATTTTTGGTTTTGTCATAATATACGCTTTAAGTAATACATAACAGGTATGTGGCGGGGAGAGCAGAGAGCCGGCTATGTGTGTCTTCATGTCACTGCTGTTATTTGTTGCTGCTCACACAAGGAGAAGTTCAAGACCTGGAGGAAAGAGATGAATTTATCTATAGTCCAAACTTTCATTTAAAGGGTTAGAACTTCTGCCAGGTCTTTTTTGTTGTCTGTTTCCCTCCCGGGTTATTCACCCTCTCTGTTTCTCCTGGTTACCATTGTTACTGGTGGGGCCTACCTGACAGGGCCCTAATCCCCTTCCAGCCAGCCTACCCCCAACCCCTTCCCCCCCGGTTGAAGCATAATGGGGCATCTCACTCATTACACTGTGAATATCTGTGGCAAAATTAGGAGAGGCTTAAAGTTTGAATCTAAGTACAGCACGCAGGGGTCAAAAGTATGTTATATACAGAGTATAGGAGTCAGGAAAATGAAATATACAGAGTGCAGAGGTGAGGGGTAGGTAATGTACAGACTGCAGGGGTCAGGCGTGGGTAATGCACATAGTGCAGGGATCATGCGTTGGTAATGCACATAGTGCAGGGATCAGGAGTGGGTAATGCACATAGTGCAGGGATCAGGCATGGGTAATGCACATAGTGCAGGGATCAGGCATTGGTAATGTACAGACTGCAGGGATCAGGCATGGATAAAGCACATAGTGCAGGGATCAGGCGTGGGTAACGCACATAGTGAAGGGGTCAGGAGTGGGTAATGCACATAGTGCAGGGGTCAGGTGTTGGTAATGCACATAGTGCAGGGATCAGGTGTTGGTAATGTACAGACTGCAGGGATCAGGCATGGATAAAGCACATAGTGCAGAGGTCAGGAGTGGGTAATGCACATAGTGCAGGGGTCAGGTGTTGGTAATGCACATAGTGCAGGGGTCAGGCATTGGTAATGCACATAGTGCAGGGGTCAGGCGTTCGTAATGCACATAGTGAAGGGGTCAGGAGTGGGTAATGCACATAGTGCAGGGGTCAGGAGTGGGTAATGCACATAGTGCAGGCGTCAGGAGTGGGTAATGCACATAGTGCAGGGATCAGGCGTTGGTAATGCACATAGTGAAGGGATCAAGCGTGGGTAATGCACATAGTGCAGGGATCAGGCGTGGGTAATGCACATAGTGAAGGGATCAGGCGTGGGTAATGCACATAGTGAAGGGATCAGGCGTGGGTAATGCACATAGTGCAGGGGTCAGGCATTGGTAATGCACATAGTGCAGGGGTCAGGAGTGGATAATGCACATAGTGCAGGGATCAGGTGTGTATCATACACGTAAGGTAGGGGTCAGCAGTATATAATATACAGGCACAGGGACCGAAAAGAATGGGACTTTGATTATACCTTGCCGGTGTTATAGAGAGATAAATAAAACAATATTACATAAAAATATCAATTTTATTATATACACAATAATTTAAATTAAGTAGAAAAATGTACATCACGTGTCACATATAATGTTCTATACATAAATGCTTCTATCATCTCATCTACGCGTTTCGTAGTTTTGTACCGCTTCTTTGTACTGTATCTTTAAATCTCATAGCTGGAGAGATGTACTACACAGGCTTTCGTGGACAGAGTATCTATATAGAGTTTGAAGCATTGGAGATAGTGTTTTGTTGGACATATTTGACCTATCTTGGTATACCGTCACGTCATTGCTATAGCCCTCTTTGGTGGTCATTTTAGGTGCAGGATCACATGGCTGGAAAGATGTAACATACAGGTTTTTCTTGGAAACAGTATCTATATCCATGTGTTAACACCATTACCAACACTCCATATAGACCAGGGGTGTCAAACTGGCAGCCCGCCAGCTGTTGTTAAACTACAAGTCCCATCATGCCTCTACCTTTGGGAGTCATGCTTGTAACTGTCAATCTTGCAATGCCTCATAGGACTTGTAGTTTGGCAACAGCTGGAGGGCCGTCAGTTTGACACCTGTGATTTAGACGGTTGGCTCTCTTTGCCCCTGGCGTGCTGTCCCACAGGCCGGGTGGGGGGAACTGGTGGGAGCTCACCTCTGCACCTGACCTGCTTTATATGTTTTAGTTTGTGTGGTTAATAGATGGATTATATTATTTCTTACTTCCTCTTTTATATAAACTGTTTCAAACCAATGTCCCAAAGAAGTGGAATGAAACCATGAAGCACATAGATAAGACGATAGACGTTTTTGTGTCTAGAACAGTGGTTCTCAACCTGTGGGTCGCGACCCCTTTGGGGGTCGAACAACCCTTTCACAGGGGTCTCCTAAGACCATCGGAAAACACATATTTTCGATGGTCTTAGGAACCGAGACACCGCTCCTCTATCAGTCTCCAGGCAGGTCCGCCCACATGCAGATACGTCCACTTTTCCCTGGACCGCGATGTGTGCGCGGGATGACATGCCGCCCCTGTCATCTGGCCACATCCCCGGGATCACTCAACAGCTCCGCCTCCTCGCCAGTGATTGGCCGCCGGAACTGTAGCTCAGGAGAGGCACACAGGCGGCCAATCACCGGTGAGGAGGAGGAGCCGAGCAGCAGCGCGAAGATCAAAGAAGATCGAGCGAGGGAGCGGCCGGAGAAGGAAGACAGCTGACAGGTAAGTGTCTGTAGCGTGCAGATGGTGCTGCTGCAGCTAGGTATAATGGCTGTAGATGGGAGAGGGAGGGAGCGAGCCCAGGCTGGAGCAGGAGTTAGCAAGGTAAGTATCATTGGTGTCAGTAGGAGGAATAGTGCCCCATCATTGGTGTCACTAATACCAATGATGGGGCACTATTCCTCCCACTGACACCAATGATGGGGCACTATTTCCTCCCCCCCCCCACTGACACCAATGATGGGGCACTAGTCCTTCCACACTGACACCAATGATGGGGCACTATTCCTCCCACTGACACCAACAATGTGACACTATTCCTCCCACTGATACCAACGATGGGACACTATTCCTCCTACTGACATCAGTGATGTGGCACTACTCCTCTCACTGACACCAATGATGTGGCACTACTCCTCCCACTGCAAAATTACAGTTATGAAGTAGCAACGAAAATAATTTTATGGTTGGGGGTCACCACAACATGAGGAACTGTATTAAAGGGTCGCGGCATTAGGAAGGTTGAGAACCACTGGTCTAGAACATTATATGTGACACGCAATGTAGTATTTTTCTACTGAATTTTAATTGTTTTAATTATTTTGTATAATAAAATGGATGTTTTATGTAATATTGTGTTATTTAGCTTTCTTCAGCACTGGTAAGGTATAATTAAAGCCCCATTCTTGTCAGCTTTCTGTACAATTTCACACAATTACAGGAATGATATCTACCAGTGTTCGTATGATCAATGCAGTATTGAAATGGGCCTTCATTATTTAATGAAGTTCAGGCATGAACCTATCATGTCCCATTTTTAAAGTTATAAGGATTTGACTAATGTAAATAAATGGCTAACTGAATGAAGGAAACCTCAGGTAGTGTCTTCATTAAGGATGTTCTTCATTTTCAACTTCTTTGTGATGGAAACCGCAAATCTGGGTTATTACATAGACATCGTTGAAGATTGATGGTGTCATATCCGTGACACGGGGTGAACCAGCTTCTGGCGTAGGTGAGGCTATACTACTCACTTCTTGTAGTTCAAATCTTCCCTACGGCTGTGCTAATTTACCTCTGTGTAATAATCGAAGCTGAAGGCATGTTTGAAAACTCAGTCAGGCTGATTTATGATGTATAATAAACAAAAGCAGAGATGTATGTGAAGGTTCTCATGTATCCAGAATGTGGTACAGCTAGTAGTAGTTAGTCACATGCAACTGGATTTGCTTTGTAATAATAAAGACTTTCGTAGTTTACACAGATTCTTTGGGTGTAATGAGGGGCAAAGAACATACCTAGCATCTAGCGTATATATCCAACACAGGTAGCACAGACATCTTAATTCAGCCATTCTTAATATGGGTTCTGTGGAACCATTGGGTCCCTCCAGAGGTTACTAAGGGTTCTTTGAGATGTGGCTGATTGACTTCCCATCTGCTCTGTATTCTTCCCACTGACCACCAATGTAAGGAGCATTCTTCCCACTGACCACAAATGTAGGAGCATTCTTCCCACTGACCACCAATGTAAGGGACATTCTTCCCACTGATCACCAATCTAAGGAGCATTCATCTCACTGATCACCAATGTAAGGAGCATTCTTCTCACTGATCACCAATGTAAGGAGCATTCATCTCACTGATCACCAATGTAAGGGGCATTCTTCCCACTGAACATCAATGTAAGGAGCATTCTTCCCACTAAACACCAATGTAAGGAGCATTCTTCCCACTGATCACCAATGTAAGGAGCATTCTTCCCACTGATCACCAATGTAAGGCACATTTTTCCCACTGATCACCAATGTAAGGAACATTCTTCTCACTGACCACCAATGTAAGGAGCATTCTTCTCACTGACCCCAATGTAAGGAACATTCTTCTCAATGATCAGCAATGTAAGGAGCATTCTTCCCACTGACCCCCAATGTAAGGAGTATTCTTCTCAATGACCACCAATGTAAGGAGCGTTCTTCCCACTGAATACCAATGTAAGGAACATTCTTCTCACACACAACCAATGTAAGGAGCATTCTTCTCACTGATCACCAATGTAAGCAGCATTTTTCTTACTGACCACCAATGTAAAGGGCATTCTTCCCACTGATCACCAATGTAAGGGGCATTCTTCCCACTGACCACCAATGTAAGAAGCATTCTTCTCACTGACCACCAATGTAAGGAGCATTCTTGCCACTGGCCACCACTATAAGGGGAGTTATTTGCATTGACCTCTGGTAAATTAATTTTAGCAGGAGTTCCTTGAGATCTGAAAATTATTTCAAGGGTTCCTCTGGGGTAAGAAGCTAAAAAATTTTTCCTAATCTAATCACCATGGGATGTGTCAAGGCAGATCTTGATTGTCCAATTACATAATTTGAAGTGTGAAGGTTGTGGAACTACCCTGTTCCAGCTGCTCCAAAGAGACAATCAAAGTAAATGTTTTTTGTAATTTTTTTTTAGTTATGTGAAGTCCGCTTCCTCCACTGTAGGTGGCACTCAATTGGAGCAGTTGCCACAGCTGAAGAGGAAGTCAGAATAGACCTGGTTTCTCTATAGTTTTCCCTGAGGACAGCCTTCCAAATGGCCATGCTGCATTCAGGTGACTCCTGGTGGCCATCTTGAATCAGTAGAGCCCTTATAAGTCCCTGCCCCCAGGTTTCAGCATGCTTTCTGTGGAGTGGTCAGAGTGGAGAAAGATCACCCATCTGTCATGGAAAGTGAATAGGGGCAGGGAAAGGTTCCTGATGAGTAGGGACAAGCAACCCTGCACAGACAAGCCGCAAATTTCCCTCTGAGACAGACGCTGTTGGTGCAGATCTTTACCCGTTGTATCTCTTCGCAATCTACCTCCCCACCTAGCCCCCCCCCCCCTATCTCCCCCTCATCTCTTCCCTCCTCTGACCTCGCAACCGCACTGCCCCCCTCCACACCCATGACCCCGCTTACCGTAACCCCCCCAGCTCTGCACTCCTTCAGCCCCGCTACCACTGAGGAAGTCACCAGGGTCTTCTCAGAAGCCCGCCTCACTACCTGCCCCCTGGACCCTATCCCCTCTCGACTCCTCCAGTCACCCCCCTCTTCCCTCATCTGCTCCCTCACCCACATCTTCAATCTCTCCCTCTCTACTGGCGTATTCCCCTCCCCCCTAAAGCATACGCACATCACCCCCATACTCAAAAAGCCCTCCCTGGACCCCTCTGACCTAAACAACCTCAGACCCATCTCCCTGCTGCCACTCACTTCCAAACTCCTGGAGCGCTTAGTCTACGACCGCCTAAGCGCCCACCTAACTGACAACAACCTCCTTGATCCACTACAGTCCGGCTTCCGTCCCCTACACTCCACCGAAACTGCCCTCCTCAAAATCACCAACGACCTACTAACCGCCAAAGCCAAAGGCGACTACTCTGTCCTCCTCCTCCTGGACCTCTCCGCGGCCTTCGACACAGTTGACCACCCCCTCCTCCTTAATAAACTACTCTCCCTTGGCATCAGAGACACCGCTCTCTCCTGGTTCTCCTCTTACCTATCCCGACGCTCCTTCAGCGTTTCCTACAATGGTGCCACCTCCCCTTCCCTCCCCCTCTCTGTTGGGGTCCCCCAGGGCTCTGTCCTTGGACCCCTTCTCTTCTCCATCTACACCTCCTCCCTTGGCAAACTCATACACTCCCACGGCTTCAACTACCACCTCTACGCTGATGATACTCAAATCTACCTATCCACCCCTCACCTCACCCCCACATTCTCCGCCCGCATCACTCACCTCCTAAACAACATCTCTGACTGGATGTCGCTCCATTTCCTCAAGCTCAACCTCTCCAAAACCGAGCTTCTCATCTTCCCTCCTGCCCGCGCCCCCCCCCCCCCCCATCCTATCCATCACTACTAACATCACCACCATCAATCCCGCCCAGCAAGCCAAAGTCCTTGGAGTCATTCTGGACTCTAACCTCTCCTTCCAACCTCATGTCAAATCACTTACAAACACATGCAGGCTCCACCTCCGGAACATCGCCAAAATACGCACCTTCCTTACCCCAGACACCACTAAACTACTCGTACACTCCCTGATTATCTCACGCCTTTACTACTGCAACTCCCTCCTCACCGGCCTAACCCAGTGCAGGCTCTCCCCGCTTCAGACCATCCTGAACTCAGCGGCCAGACTCATCCACCTCACCAGCCGCTCCACCTCTGCCACCCCCCTCTGCCTCTCCCTCCACTGGCTCCCTATCGCCCAACGCATCAAATTCAAACTACTCACTCTGACCTACAAAGCCCTTCACAACACTGCCCCTAACTACCTCACCAACCTGATTCCCAAGTACCACCCTACCTGTACCCTTCGCTCTTCACAGGACCTCCTTCTATCTTGCTCCCTGGTCTCCTCCTCACACGCACGTCTGCAAGACTTCTCCAGGTCCTCCCCCATCCTCTGGAACTCACTACCCCAATCCATCAGACTGTCACCTTCCCTCCTCACCTTCAGGCGCTCCCTGAAAACCCACCTCTTCAGGGAAGCCTACCCCACCCTCACCTAACTGCTGCTCTCCGTCATTCCTCCTACCACTCCATCCCCCACAGCCACTTCCTCCTGTACCACTACCCCCTCCCTCCTAGATTATAAGCTCGAAAGAGTAGGGCCCTCTTACCCCTCGTGTGCTGTTTGTAGGTGCTGTAATGTTTCATGTATTGTCCCCCCCCTCTATTGTACAGCGCTGAGCAAACCCTTTGGCGCTATATAAACTAGATGTAATGTAATCTCTGCACTGAAATGTGGTTCTCTCCCACTCGGGTTGTTTGTAATTGAGTATATTCTTCAATACCAATTTTTAAATTACTGCTTCCACACTCCGCTACACCTACCCACATAAGCTGTGTGAATGGGAACACATAAAGATATAGTGGGCTTTTCTCAAATTTGACTGTAAAAGTACACTTTAAAGCGTTACTAAACCCCGGACAATGCATTCACTATATCTGGTCTCCCACAGTACACAGAACATGGAAATGCAATTATTTTAGTAAATATAAACTGCTAAATACCTTTTCTCATAAAAAATGAGAGCAGTCTTGTGACTTCTATCAGTGTCCATCAGAGCACTGGGTAAAGCGTTTAGGAGGAGTTTACATTCTCCTCTGACTGTCCTATGAGGCCGCATGACCCCTGACCCCCTGTCTGCACAGCGTTGGTTGGCCCTTTGCTGATCACATGCACTCTCCCAAAGAAAAAAACAACTCTCTACTAAGTACTATGTACTGTGTACTATGGGAGACCAGCATGTGCAGAGTGACTCCACATGATATGTCTTATCAGGAGCTAAGAGGGGGGCACTGGAAGAAGGGGAGGGTCAAGAGCTCCTAGAGCTCTGTACTATCAGCAGATGGATTGGGGACAGTAGAATAAGGAGAGGTTCAAAGAAGACAGGATCAAACAGCTTTTTTTTTTTGCACAATGCAGAGGATTAACCCCTTAGGATCCACAGTTAAGACTTGTAGGAGGAGTTCTCATTCTGCTCTAGGAGGCTGCAGAACCCCTGACCTCTCTCTGGTCAGTGCTGATCACATGCACCCTCCAAGAAAAAAAAAACTCTCTAGCAATACACACCAAACCGAGCATGTGCAGGTTGCCCCCAAGGCTCAGTTCT
Source organism: Staurois parvus (assembly GCF_062004578.1). Lineage (NCBI taxonomy): Eukaryota > Metazoa > Chordata > Amphibia > Anura > Ranidae > Staurois > Staurois parvus. Next base: position 7,069,963 of record NW_028317983.1, read on the forward strand.
ATCAATAGCAAAATCCTATATTGTACTATATATTGTAATACTAGTTATATATTAATCAAGGGTGTCAAACCTCCAGCTGTTGTTAAACTACAAGCCCCATCATGCCTCTGCCTTTGGGAGTCATACTTGTAACTGTCAATCTTGCAATGTCTCATGGGACTTGTAGATTGGCAACAGCTGGAGGGCCACCAGTTTGACACCCGTGTATTAGAAAGTGTTCATTTTGACATTTGTGCTGTTTGAAAACAACACGGCAAATTCAAGAACTGTGTTTCATAAATTCCATTCACCGTGGCGCTCTACGTGGATAACAAGCAGCACAATGGCCGATTGTTCCTCCCACATCACGTTCTGCCATTTGTTTTGTGAAATGAACATAAATACGCATTGAGCTTCAAACAGCAAAACATTGCCAGGAGGCAAAAACTGGTCTGATCATTTATTTCAACTGCTGAAAAGCCAGAAACATGTCCAGCAATTTTCTGCATTCCAGAAAGATGTGCAATCTCCAAGATCTTCTGATAATTACCCACAGTGCTATTTTAGTCAATGTTACAAGATAGCTGTGACACCCCGCGACAACTCTGTAGAGGAAATGTTCATTCAACATATTTTAACTGTACCCACCCACATGAAGAAAAATATATTTGAAATATATTTTAAAGATATTCTTCCCAAATATATTGCCATATATTTGAAATGCTACAATTTTGGCCATATTCAATATATTTAAAGAAAAAAAAAAAAATAATAAAAAAAAAAAATATATATATATATATATATATATATATATATATATATACAGTATATATATATACACTGCATGTTGAAATGCGTTTTTATTACAAAATATATGAAAAATATTTTTAAACACATTTCAAATATACTGTATGTCTTTAAAAATACAAATCTACATTTTTGGAATGCATTTACAAATATATGTAAAAATATATGTTAAAATGACTTTTTTATATGTTTAAAAAAATCTGAAGAATATATTTAAAAATATATATTTTTAAAAATATATTTTTTTAAAATATGTTCTTCAGATTTTTTTTAACGTATAAAAAAAGTCATTTTCACATATATTTTTTACCTATATTAGTAAATGCATTCCAAAAATGTAGATTTGTATTTTTAAAGACATACAGTATATTTGAAATGTGTTTTTAAAAATATGGGTTATGGACATTAGATAGTAAACATGGGCAGCACAGTGGCTAAATGGTTAGCACTCCCACCTGGCAGTACTAGAGTTGCTGGTTCAAATCCCAACCACAGCACCACCTGCCTGGAGTTTGCATGTTCTCCCTGTGACCGTGTGGGTGTCCTCTGGTTTCCTCCCACACTCCAAAGACATGCTGGTAGGTTAATTGGCTCCTGTCTACATTGTCCCTAGTATGTGTATGTATGAATGTGAGTTAGGGACCTTAGATTGTACGCCACTTGAGGGTTAGGGACTGATGTGAATGTACAATATATATGTAAAGCACTGCATAAATTGACGGCGCTATATAAGTACCTGAAATAAAAGAATAATAACTCCTGCAGGAAAGAATTGACGTGAATGGCTCTATGCACGCCTGAATTCACATGTGAAATAAATTGCCATGTGATGAAAGAATAAATACAGCATTAGGGTGTTTTTAATTATCCTTTATGTCTACTCATTGGTGTCATGTAAGTACTGTGTTTCAACAAACAAGGACTGTATTCAGCACTGTTTACACAAACAGTTATATAAATCCTCGGGATGCGGGCAGCAAACACACACATTGTGCTACTCTGAATGTTCGAAGAATGAAAGGATTATAGGTGCCAGGTGTGGACAGATGTTGCACAACATCTGCGGGTTGAACATCTGCGGGTCTCAACTATTGCACAAGAGGGTACGGCAATGTCTCTTCCACAGTAAGGACACCTAATTACACACTAATCTGCAAACACGTTATACTAGATGCATGGAATAATCCCTTGGCACTGACTACAGAGCACATCCATCCAATGCAGCAGGTGAGCAGCTGCTGTATCTGGAGCATTAAAGAGAATAGATACAAAACCTCCTGTGCTCAGAGACCCAGATCAGAATTCAGTAGGTAGAACCATATATAAAAGTTCATCCAATAGCCAATCAAAGGTTGTGCAGTTTAACTACTTGGTGCCGGCACCTCCCGGCCCTTTGAGGGTTTCAGAAGTTGGGAGGCGGGACGGGGTTTAGGGTCATGTGAACACCATGACACGCCGTCACGGCAGTCACATGGTGGGTAAAGGTCCCAATCGAAAGAGGAGATCGGGACCTTTCGGTGAGTACCGAACATGTGTGCTGGGAGAGCGTAAGGCGCGCGCTCTCAGCACATGTTTTTTTTTAATAGAACGCAATTGTGCTCTAGACCCAGACGCCGGGAGGTTGCACATTTGCGTTCGTCCGGCGCCAAGAGGTTAAATACAAGGCTGGGGAAGCCCAATAGAAACTGTAACGAAGAACAAAAACAAAACGCACCAGCCTTGCGCAATTCCTCAGTAAGTAAAGGGTGAATTTATTAAATTGAGATATATTCACAAAAGTAGCAATGGTAAAAGCATATAAAATCCAACATCAGCGCACTGAAGTAGCAGGCAGGTGCGGATCCCATCAAGAGGGGAGACTCTCAGGATGAAGCTGACGCGTTTCGAAGGGGGATCCCTTCTTTCTCAAACTGAGAATACCCTCCTCTATATATAGCACAAGGCCATGTGTGAGCTTTCCCATATCGGCGGGACATTCACATCACAGGGTGTGGGGCAACAGGGTCACAAAACCACAGAACAAATACAAATAAACATAAAAGCATACTCAGGATAAATCAGTGTGTACCTATGTATAGACAATCTATGAAAATATAAATATTATAAACATTGTCCAAACACATATATATAATCCATGATCGCTCAATTAAATAATAAATAATTCATTGGAAATAGCAATATACAGCTATAGCCCTTTTGTTGTTATGTACCTTTTAGGATCTTTCCTCTATTTTATTTATTGATTGTACACATTGCTTTTACACTGTTTTATTCCTTCATTTTCATTCATTCATCTGGTCAATTCTTCATTTTTTTGTGCTATATATAGAGGAGGGTATTCTCATTTTGACTAGCTCTGAGAAAGAAGGGATCCCCCTTCGAAACGCATCAGCTTCATCCTGAGAGCCTCCCCTCTCGATGGGATCCACACCTGTCTGCTATTTCAGTGTGCAGATGTTGGATTTTATTTGCTTTTACCATTTCTACTTTTGTGAGTATATATGTCAATTTAATAAATTCACCCTTTACTTACTGAGGTAATGTGCAAGGTTGGTGCGCTTTTTTTTTTGTTCTTCGTTGCATTAAAGAGAATCCACAGAGCTTTTGAAGTCTTTTAGCTTTCAAAGCATATTCCGCCATTTGCAAACAATTCATAAATGCATCCACATTCATTAAACAATATGTGGATCGTGAGTGCAATGCAGTCTCCTGTAGACTTCTCTGGTTAAGGGGCTAGCGGAAGAATCAATGGACCACAATGATGTCTCCGGCCCAACTATTCTCCATTGAGAATTGCTGCAGTAGAAAATGTGACCTAAGGTCTTTACAGCCATGGACCTTGGTGAAATGATGACACAGCTGTGTGGCCATAGCCGTGCACAGCCAAACTCAATAAAAAAAATAACAGGAGCCTGCAGGAGAGGAACACTGGGAAACAGTAAGAGGTTTGGGGGGCAGGGAGTGAGTCTGCGTGGCTCTGGCAATAGTTCATGTGAGTGTAACCCATCTGATCCCATCTCCGCCATTTCTATACCCTCCAGCCAGCCAGCACCTGTTGGGTGAGGTCCAAACTCTTGTTAATGCTCTTCGGTGCTGCCAGTTGATTCTTCAGAACCAGAAAGGTGGACTTATTTTTTAAAGTACATCTAATTTTGGATGGAGTGGGAAGGAGTTGGAGTTAGACATGTGTGATTTGTTTCCTTATGAATCGAATTTCGGACAAAATTTGTGTTATTCAGATGTATCCGAATCTCAGATTCAGAATACATGAAACAAATCCAAAAATACGAAACAAATTCCACAAAAGAATGATTCTAACATAACGAATATGATGAAGTGAAATGATTGACTTAATAAATTACTTTGAAACAAATTTCATCATTGTGCACATCTCTAGTAGGAACTAGAGATGATCTTGAAGTGTCATTTAAACTCATCTCTATCCAAACATCCACTTTGTGCCATTTGTTTATAATTTTGGATGGAGTGGGAAGGGGCTGGAACTAGAGATGATCTTGAAGTGTCCTTCAAACTCATCTCTATCCAAACATCCACTTTGTGCCATTTGTTTATAATTTTGGATGGAGTGGGAAGGGGCTGGAACTAGAGATGATCTTGAAGTGTCCTTCAAACTCATCTCTATCCAAACATCCACTTTGTGCCATTTGTTTATAATTTTGGATGGAGTGGGAAGGGATTGGAACTAGAGATGATCTTGAAGTGTCCTTCAAACTCATCTCTATCCAAACATCCACTTTGTGCCATTTGTTTATAATTTTGGATGGAGTGGGAAGGGGTTGGAACTAGAGATGATCCTGAGTGTCCTGCAAACTCATCTCCATCCAAACATCCACTTTGTGCCATTTGTTTATAATTTTGGATGGAGTGGGAAGAGGTTGGAACTAGAGATGATCTTGAAGTGTCCTTCAAACTCATCTCTATCCAAACATCCACTTTGTGCCATTTGTTTATAATTTTGGATGGAGTGGGAAGGGGTTGGAACTAGAGATGATCCTGAGTGTCCTGCAAACTCATCTCCATCCAAACATCCACTTTGTGCCATTTGTTTATAATTTTGGATGGAGTGGGAAGGGGTTGGAACTAGAGATGATCCTGAATGTCCTCTGAACTCATCTACATAGAAACATAAATAAGTGACGGTCGACAAAGACTAAGTGGTCCATCGAGTCTGGCTGTTTTTTTTTTTGGTGTGCTTTTTTGTGTCTTTTTTTTATCTCTATCCAACCTTTCTCTATCTTTCTTGATAAATCTTCTTTTTTTTTCTATCTCCATCTCTATCCAAACTTGCTCTTCATGCCATTTTTTAAAATAAAGATGAATGGAGTGGGAAGGAGTTGGTACTAGATATGTTCTTGGGTGCCCTCCCATCTCATCGCTGTGAAAACCTCCACCTTGCACTATTTGTTATTCCAATCAGGCGTGGGTTAGGTCGTTCCCTGCCTCACAGCAGATATAAACAAAGTGATGGGATGCTGGTGTTGTTATTGCCCCCATATGGATACATGCCCATATATTGTCAATGACACTGGTACATGGTGATGAGGGAAGAGAGATGGTCTCATCAGTCTGCTGCTTCTCCTTCCCTGTCCAATCAGAGCCCGGGGCAAGGAGGTGACTATGTAGGTGGATTGCTAACTGCAGTAGAAACAAATGTGGTCACCAACCTGGTTGTGCAGTATGGCAGAGCTGTGTAAATCTCAGAACTGAACATAAATAACAAATCCCCTGGCAGGTAAAATACAGTAGTTCCCATATTTCTATTTCATTTATGTATCAACCTGTTTGCCTGGGGTTCATCTTTAAAAGATAAGTTCACTTTTGGAATATGTTACATGCTCCACCCACATTTAGGGTGTAACGTGTAACATGTTCTAGCTCCTGCCTCCCCCCCTTCCTCCCTGTGACAACGAGTAGGGATCCTCTCCTGCACCCACTGTCACAATTCACATGTGTCGCTGCCAATGGTCCTAAATGAACTGCAAGGGAACTGGTGAGTACTCTTATAGTTCATTGATTCTTCCTGCCATTCAGTAACTGCCTGCCTGTACGAGGTATGGACAGATAGTGCACTGAGAGTCTGCAGGATCCTGGCATTGCACCCACGATCTTCTGATCACAGGCAGCAATGTAAGCAAAAAATGAATGCACATTTTTTTCAACCTGTAAAAAAATGTACATTTATTATTTTTTGGTAAAAGGTGAACTTAGCCTTTGATATAGTTAAATAATGTGGCTTTAGGTCATTAAAATATTACCCTGGGTCAGAAGTTCTTTACTTTGCATCCCAAAACAAACCAAGAAGAGAAGCGACATAGTCATCTTGCTGGAACCTGTTGGGAAGGTTCATCTGCTGTCACCTTGGGCCACAACATTGACCTCTGTATTTTAGTGACCTGGCATCAATCGGCAAATGTTATGTTTCTGCCGGCTCCAGAGTGCTGAGCGATCTTCTCTTTCATGTGTAATGAGTGAAAGGATCATCGGCGCCAGGTGCTGGAAAATGTTCCAAAACATCATACATTTTTCAATATTTTAGATCTGTGGGGGTCTGATGGTACAGTAAAGTCTCATCCACAGTAAGGACAGCTAACTACACACTATTCAGAAAAATGTTATACTAAATGTACGGAATAATCACTGACCACAGAAAATATCAATCAGAAGCAGCGGATGAGAAGCAATTGTATCTGGAACATTAACTCCTAGGGGTTTGCCTAAGGGTAAAACAAATCTTAATGCCCAAGCACAATTTTACAACTTTGACGTGTTAGCAAAACCATACATATCATCACAACTACATTGTGCATCCAGGTGGATTATACCTTGTTTTTTTCAGGACAAATTGGGCTCTCATTTGGGGTTAAATAGTAATGGATATCTCCTGATTTTTTTTATTACCAAAGGAAAACTGGCCCAAAACAGTAAAAAAAAACATTTTTTTTAAAATTTAACTGTATACCGTATTTTTCGCTCCATAAGACGCACTTTTTCCCCCAAAAAAAGGGGGGAAAATGTCAGTGCGTCTTATGGAGCGAATATAAAGCGGCCGGTCTGGTATTTCTGCCGCCACCATGTCACAATACTGGGCCGGCCGCTCAGCTGTTCTCTCCTGCAGGGCCTTACCTGTTCCTCGCTCCAGCGCTGCAGTCTTCCCACGCTGGCTTCTGTGACAGCCGGGTACCCACTGCGCATGTGCTGCGCTTTGTGAATGGTCCGGTGTCTTCTGGGACACATGACAGGTCCCAGAAGGCGCCGGGCCATTCACAAAGCGCTTCTCGCGCATGCGCAGTGGGCACCCGGCTGTCACAGAAGCCGGCCCAGGAAGAAGAGGGAAGGACAACTCCACGGAAGTGGGAGCGGGTACCTGTCAAATTCAGGTACCAGCTCCCCCTCCCTCCCCAAAGGTCAGCAGTCTCTGGTCATTCCCTGCACTGTCTGCAGTCTCTGGTCATTCCCTGCACTGACTGCAGTCTCTGGTCATTCCCTGCACTGTCTGCAGTCTCTGGTCATTCCCAGCACTGTGTCCGCAGTCTCTGGTTATCCCCTGTACTGTGTCCGCAGTCTCTGGTCATCTCCTGTACTGTGTCCGCAGTCTCTGGTCATCCCCTGTACTGTGTCCGCAGTCTCTGGTCATCTCCTGCACTGTGTCCGCAGTCTCTGGTTATCTCCTGTAGTGTGTCCGCAGTCTCTGGTCATCTCCTGTAGTGTGTCCGCAGTCTCTGGTCATCTCCTGTATTGTGTCCGCAGTCTCTGGTCATCTCCTGTAGTGTGTCCGCAGTCTCTGGTCATCTCCTGTATTGTGTCCGCAGTCTCTGGTCATCTCCTGTATTGTGTCCGCAGTCTCTGGTCATCCCCTGTACTGTGTCTGCAGTCCATTGGTTCAGAATATTATATTTTCTTGTTTTTCGCCTCTAAAACCTAGGTGCGTCTTATGGTCAGGTGCGTCTTATGGAGCGAAAAATACGGTAGGTCTTGCTATTACCATATCCTACCACCAAAATAATTTCTGCTGCTCTTGACGATCGCAGCGAAAACAGCTACTATGCAGAGCCATACAAAGCAGCATGCTATTGCTGACAGGGGAGAGATCTGTATTGTTTACATACAGACCTCTCCCCTGTCACTGTTCCTTGGCAATCACCGAGAGCCAGCGGGGAATCTCCTTCCGGGACCCGATGATCAACAGCTGTAGCCACCAGTGGCAGCACACGGAAACAAAGAAAAGCAGTAAAATAGATTCCCTGCATCTGGCAATAACACCCCCCCAGGAACAATAGATCCCCTGGCAGCAATAGGTCCCCCAACAACAATAGATCCCCTGCAACTAAATACCCCCAGCAACAATAGACCCCCACAAGCAACTATAGATTAGCCAGCATCAACAGACGTCTCCCTTAACAGTAGATCCATTCCTTTAGATCTCTCTAAAGCAGTGGTCTCCAAACTGGAGCCCAGGGCTATATGAGGCCCTTTACTTGCTTTTATCCGGCTCTCCACCAATGATGGAACACTATTCCTCCAAATGATACCAATGATGGAACACTATTCCTCCAAATGATACCAATGATGGGGCACTATTCCTCCCACTGACACCAATGATGGAACAATATTCCTCCCACTGACACCAATGATGGCGCACTTTTCTTCCACTGACATCAATGATAGGGCACTATTTCTCCTGCTGACACCATTGATGGGGCACTATTCCTCCCACTGACACTAATGATGGGGCACTATTCCTCCTTGTCACTAATGATGGGGCACTATTCCTCCCACTGACACCACCAATGGGAAACTATTCCTCCCATTGATACCAGTGATGGGGTACTATTCCTCCCATTAATACCAATGATGAGGCACTATTACTCCCATTGATACCAGTGATGAGGCATTGTTTACTCCCACTGAAGCCAGGACATTTTCTTCTCCCACTGACCACAGCCTGGCCCCCTAAAGTCTGGAGGACAGTAAACTGGCCCTTTGTTTATAAAATTTGAAGACCCCTGCTCTAAAGCAACAATAGACCTCCTCAGCATCAACAGACCCCTCCCCCCACAACAATAGATCCCCTAGCAGCCAGCATCAATGAACCCGCCAGCACACGTCCCCCCAGCATTACATACATTCAGTGCTGGAGGTGCTGGAACTACATTCCCCCGCATTCCCAATGCAAAAAAGCCCTGGGCAACAGACATAGAGGTGGCTTTTTCTTGTAAAGTTATCCACCATATACAGGGGTTGGACAAATGGAAACACCAGGTCAAAGAATGAAATAATAATCTAATATGGTGTTGGGCTGCCTTTAGCATCCAAGACGGTCTGAATTCTCCTGGGAATTGACAAATATAAGTCTTGGGTGGTGGATAATGGAATCTGATTCTACTCTTCATACAAAAATCGTTCCAGTCCTCAGAGAGATGCCAGAGGCGGAAAACCTTGTTCTCCAAAATTGACCATAGTGGTTCTATGATATGGAGGTCCGGCGACTGCAGCACCCAGGGAAGGTGCGAGAATCTGCCTGCACGCTCCTCAAACCACGATTTGACAACACCAGCTGTGTGAATTCAGAGCATTGTTGTCTTGGTAAATGGCGCGGTCTTCGGGAAACAATGTCTGCACCATGGAATGCACATAGTCGGCCAAAATTTGTACATAGTTACTGGCAGTGACTCCGCCTTTCACGGTGAGGATGGGGCCTGCAAAAAACCAAGATATGGATGCCCAAACCATGATTGCGCCACCACCGTGCTTTAATGTTGGCACAAGACAGTCCAGGTCATAAGCTTGGGACAGTGTTTTCCACACGTAAACCTGTCCGATGATTGGGAATACACATGTGTAGTTTGTTTCGTTCAAAATCGAAATTTGAATGAATTTCTGTTATTTGGAGATTCGGATGTATCCAAATTTCCAATTACAATAGTAATGAATTTAAACAAATCTGAAATAATTAATCAAAATTCAGCCTAAATTAAAATTGGTTTGAACTCGAAAACACATTTGAAAACAAATTAAAATTGAAAAATCAATTTTAATTTAAAAACAAGAATAGAATATAATAGAACAGAAAAGAAAGAAATAGAAAAGAATAGAATAGAAAATAAAAGGATAGAATAGAAAAGAATAAAGGAAAAAAGAACAGAATAGAAAATAAAAGAATAGAACAGAATACAGTAGAAAATAATGGAATAAAACAGAACAAAACAGAATAGAAAATAAAGGAATAGAAAAGAAAAGAATACATTAGAATAGAATAGAAATGCTTAGGCTAGATAATCAAAGAATAGAATATAATAGAATAGAAAAGATTAGAATAGAATATCAAAGAATAGAATAGAAAAGAATAGAATTAATTAATAGAATAGAAAAGATTAGAATAGAAAATCAAAGAATAGAATAGAAAATGATAGAGTAAAACAGAGCAAAATAGAACAGAAAATAAAGGAATAGAATAGAATCAATTAGAATAGAATAGATTAGAATAGAATAGAAGATCAAACAATAGAAAAGACAATAATAGAAAAGATTAGAATAGAGAAACAAAGAATAGAATAGAATAATATAGAAAAACAATAAAGTAGAATAAAATAGAAAGAATATAACGACCTTCCAAAATTCCAATTTTGAATAGAATGAATTTGAATTCAAACACACATTAGAATGGAATATAAAATAATAGAAAAGAATAGATTAGAAAAGACTAAAATACTTTACAAAAAATTGTGAGCTGCGCTATGGTGATGTGAGTAGTAATCAACAAAGGCACTGTGAAAATTTTGCTGAAATAGATATTTCCAATATGGTCACTCAACTCTTCACATAGCCTATATACCATCAACAACACACAGGGATTGTGGTTACAGTTGAAAGCACTAACACAGCCCATGTAGTAAAACACACACAGCACACAGTTAACCCTTTGATCGCCCCACATGTTAACCTCTTCCTGCCTAGTGCCATTAGTACAGTGTCAGTGCTTTTTATTAGCACTGATCACTGTATTGGTGTCTCTGGGGATGTCAGTGACACCAAGTTAGTTCCCCTCCAGCGCCAGAATGTTCGCCGCAGTCCCGCTATAAGTTGCTGATCGCCGCCATTACTAGTAAAAATAAAAAATAAAGAAAAAAAATCCCAGTATATATACCGCCATTTGTAATTTACACGTATTGGGATTTTTTTTAGCAAAGACATGTCGCAGAATACATTTTGGACCAAATTTATGACGAAATTTGATTTTTTTCATTTTTTTACTGGACATGTTTAATAGCAAAAAGTCAAAAACAGTTTTTTTTTCTCAAAATTGTCGGTCTTTTTTTTTTATAGCGCAAAAAATAAAAAATGGAGAAGCGATCAAATACCACCGAAAGAATCCAGGTCCGCCAGAGGATTTCCCCCCATTCCTGACCAGGACATTTTTTGCGTTATGGGACTGCGTTACTTTAACGGACAATTGCGCGGCCATGCAACGCTGCACCCAAATTAAATTTACGTCCTTTTCCCCCACAAATGCTCTATTTGTAACGCAGTGCCATAACGCAAAAAATGTCCTGGTCAGGAATGGGGGGAAATCCTCTGGCGGACCTGGATTCTTTCCTAAATGCACAGAATATAACTGGATACTAACATTTATGGGTAAAGTTGATCCAGTGAATATCTGATTGCCTCTCGGGGGATAAGGAAATAATTTTTTCACCTGCAGGAGCAAATTGGTTCAGGCTCTATTGTTTTTTTTTGCCTTCCTCTGGATCAACTGTGGGTATAGGATTGTACATATAGGATTGTGAAATGTTTTTTCCCTTTTAATATTGAACTAGATGGACGTGTGTCTTTTTTTCAGCCGTACTGACTATGTAACTATGTGTGAGAGGTGTTGATCAAGAGCTGCATCTATACATGCATTCAAGTTTCTCCAAATTGTCAGTCTTTATTTTTTTTTTCATAACGCAAAAAATAAAACCACACAGGCAATCAAATACGACCGAAAGAAAGCTGAATAAGTGGGAAAAAAGGCCGTAAATTTAATTTGGGTGCAGCGTTGCATGACCACACAATTGTCAAAGTAACGCAGCACCATAACGCAAAAAATGGCCTGGTCAGGAAGGGGGGAAATCCTCTGGAGGGTAAGTGGCTAACGGTTGGAAATAGATGATCATCCATTTACATCCGCTAGTCCATAATAATACATGGGTGTCCACTTTTCATCCATAAACAGACATACGGAACGCCCGTGTGAAAGAGTCCTTACTTTCTCCTCCTAGCAATCAGCTTTCCATTTGCAAAAACAAAAACGCTCAAGCCTGATAATGCCTATAAAGTTGTGTACAAACACACACAAAAAAAAATAAAAAAAACAATGGAAAATTCCAGTACTCAAGTGTGAATGTAGCCGTATATATGGGGCCCATTGACACCCGGTAAAGGGCCACACGTCTTTTGGTTCAGCTCAGGAATGGGGTTTTAAGACATTACAATGTGACTTGGGTCAGAAGTTCATTGTGTTGCATTCCAAAGCAAACCATAGCAAGATAAGATGAGGAGCCCTAAGGACACCTTGCTGGAACCAGTTGGGTCACCTTGGACCATAATATTGACCTCTGTATTTTAGTGACCTGGCATAAATCAGCAAAAGTCATTTTTCTCCCAACTTTCAATCCAGAATGACCTTCTCTGTCACATGGCTGACAAAGGACATTAACAACACTCTGCCTGTACAGAAATAATGGCGGTTCTT